>NW_026731969.1:672500-785000 GCF_028476545.2 Physella acuta
CATATCCACAACTCCCAATATTCATATATTCAGTTAAATAAAAGGGCTATATCTAGTTACGCAATGAATTGATAAAAAGTTATGGCTTGCACTTTGACCAACGAAACTTTTAAAAATATTTTACTTATGCCCACGAAATCGTCATTGTGGTAACGATTGTGGTAACGATTTAAAAAAAATGTTGGGTTATCTACCTTAGAACGCCTCACCTTATTATTTATTTTGCTTATTTTTATTATAATTTTTTATTTACAATATGGGGCGAACCACATGAAGATATGGCTCAGTTATTGTCCATCTGCATTTCCTAATATGAAACGTACCATCAAAATACTGATATTGTATAATAGACTGTTTTTTCTGTATAGATTTAAAAAAAACATATTTAACATTTTAAATAAATCGCTCTATGTATATGAATTTCTTACCTCTGCTACAAGTCGTAATAAATAAAAACACAGATGTCATAAACTAGACGTAGCCATAATGACGTATTATAACACTGCATACGACTAGAGAGAAAAATACTTTTAAAAAGTTTCTATCCATAAAAAATAAGCAAGTAAATATACAATGCTGCAATGCATCCCTTTAAGTAAAATATGTCGCAACATTAAACAAGCACTTATTACATGGTTGTACTTTTTAAATGATTCATTTATTTATTTTCTCAACACATTCCTTTTTTTTTTACTTTTTAATTTAATAACAGACCATTGTGATTAGGATATATAAGTATTCAATTGTTTAGAATTGCATGCTTCATATAAATGTTACTGAATTAGTACACTGAAAATAAGGAAGACAGAGAGGGGGCGAGTTGCATTCAAAGTGGAGGCGTGACGACAGAGGTAGGAGGGGGTCTAACTAATTATAAAGAACACGCATGTTTTACCTAGTCCCCAAACTATATTGAATACATAATACTTAAGACATTAATTGATACACGCTATGGTAGTAAAAAAAAATCTGATTTCTGTGAAAGACCTGTTAAAATCGTCTGTGCTAAACTTCTTTGAAACGGTTAAACAAAACGGTTCCAGGCATTTAACCAAGAAGTAGACGTGGCCGGATTTACCAGACCGATCGCAATTATATCGCCTATTACACGCTCTAGTTAACACGGTCACGTTTGAAAATCCTACTCTTCATGTAGCCCAACTTGCACCTGTGTAGGGAAGCACTAGTTGGCTTGGTTTTAGTCCTAACGATGTGCATGTGTTTAGTGTTTAAATGGTGTACTGTGTTGGTGTAAAGAGTCTAAAGTGTGTGAGTGTAAGGTGTGCGAGGTGTTTAAACTATTGTGTGTTTTGTCGGTCGTGTGTAAATGAAGAAAAAAAAACTTAAAAGTTCTACAGATCATGTTATATGTAAAGTGTTTACTTTTAAGGTGCTTAAAGTGTAAGTTAATAAGATTTTTTCAGTTATTTGTATGAGATGTTTGTTGAAGATATGTTTCTGGTGTTCTGTAATTACGGCGTGGTAAAATGTGATGATTGTAAGATGTTAATGATGAAACTCTATTGTAATGTAAGTAAATTGTTAAATAATTTAAGTGTGAACAGTGCAAAAATGTATTGTGTGGTGAATATTACGTAGTTAAGTATATGAAAATGTGTGTTCTGTAACTGATGATAAATTGTTTTCAACCTCTTTAATGTGTAAATTAGACCTAGGTGTTAACTATCTAAAATAAAATGTGCATTTAAAACTTTTTGGAATCAATATGTTAATTTATTCGACTGAAGTAATATAGATCTATTCATATACAGTTTTAGAGGTATAAAGAACTTTTGTTGTTGTGTTCGACGAGTCCGTGTTGAAAAATGCCTGATCACGCAGCTTAATAGCTAAATAACGTAATGCAACGACTTAGCAAAAACTCGTTGCCAAATCAAACGTAAGCACTCTAAATGGTGTGAAGCCAAAAAATGTTGGAGATAATTGTCGTAACAGATCATAACTTAAATAGAATTTCAATTAAATTTCATATTTATAAAGGACAGTTTTACTAAATAGTTAAATAAGAGCAAGGAATACCTGAAAGCTATAGTTATTATTTATTTAGAAATAGTTAAACGTCATGGCTAACAAAAATCAATATATTAATATAAGCACAGAAATATGTATGTGATCCATAAATAAAATTAACATTGCGCTTAAAATTTCTTCTAGAATCATACAAGTATCTATCTCTCTTTCTCTATCTTTTTCTCACTCTCATTCTCTTCTCTCTCTCTTTCTTTCTCTCTCTCTGTCTCTCTCTCTCTCTCTCTCTCTCCCTCTTTATATATAGGCTAAAAAATAATTCGTAACTGTAAATTTCCATAGACCAAAAGCATAAAAGGTCATCGCTCCGTTTCCACATCCAAGCTAAATAAAACGTGATACATTCTGTCACATATGACACAAGCGAGTTCTTGAGTGTCAATTGATTCAAATGTCATATACAGGGTGATGGATTGGCATCTTGTTTTAACACATCCACTTTGACACTGACTACAAATGGTGGTTTTTTTTTTAACTTTTCAGCTGGATTGTAGGTGAATAACTCTTTTTGTTTTAGCTTCCCTCCTTGATAGTGGCTTGATAAAACGGGTAAGACGACAGAAAACAAAGACACATGGAAAATCTGACGGACAAAATCAATCACACCCTAACCAAATACAAAAATTGCAATACAACAATATTCACTAGGGCAGCTTTAGTCAATAGATACGTTATTCCCAAAATAATCTATATCGCAACAAACAGCTGTGATTATTGACCACGCGAGGAACTGTTTTTGTTAATTTTTTTTTCTTAAACAGCTTAATTATGGTTAAATAGTTTAAAACCACCCGGGATGGGCGACACATTTAACCTTTATCTTTATTGTATCGATTATTGGTTGTAACACGATGAATTACCGGACAGGATATCCACTGACATAATGACAACAGTTGAAATTGGTGTTTCAGCCAATTTGAGCAGTTGCCAAGCCTCAAATTTATTCGAGTACATTGAATGGAGAACGAGACTATACAATCTATTTATTTCCCTTCGTTTAATGAAACGATCGGGAGGTTCGATCACTGGATCGTTAGGGTTGCCACTCGAGGGACTGTTCAATAATGATGCGCAGCGTGCAATGTAGTCAATACATGACCTGTCTTGACAAAAACCAGCTTGTTCTTGTCTCAGCTTTTTGTCCAAGGCATCTCTAAGTCTCTCTAGGAAGATTCTTCTCTGCACCTTGCTTGGGACTAAAAGAAGCATTATCTCATTATCGCTTTATCCCTCTCCAGCTGTTGCATTGTGTCAGGCCTCCCTTCTTTTGCAGTTTTATCAATTAGCCAAGTTTCCAGTCAGATGGGATTATCTCATCTTCCCAAATCTGCATAAGTAAAGGATGTAATATGTCTGCTGAAACGGCTTGGTATGCTAGAGTGCCTCTGGTGGGATGCCGCCCGTGCCAGCTGCTTTGTCAATGTTTATGTTCTTTATTGCTTGTATTATTTCTAACTTTGTGGGTGTGAGGGTGTCAGAATCTCAACGAATACACAACCAACATGATTGAGGCTAGGTACCACAGTATCATTTATTTCTCTTTAATAAACGCCACATCAACATGTTTGCTTTCACTCCAACTCTCAACTGTCCTCCGCATTCATTCCTACACACCACCTTTCTCTCGCTCACAACACAGCCACTGTCCCCCGACCAGTCGCTTCCCTTGTACCCTCGTTCACTCCGTACAACAACATACACATCAACACACCCGGCCTCGCTTCTCACTACATGATACATACACACACGCAGTGATCCGTTCCACGTATTCACCTTTGATACACATTACATGACCACAGTTGGGGCGGGAGGGGGTGTCTGTACTCACATTTAGAAGTTGATATTCAGGTAGTATATCGGGGATGGTTGATGAGAGAGGATGGTTTTTAATCTCCTTTTTTGCCTTTGCACTGTAACGTTTACTAAAATGTATCCACGACCCGATTATGTTCTAAGTATTCGAAAAAACTCACTAAATATTCTATGCATAAAACTTTAACCGTAAACGACATATCTAAAATAATATATTTATAAACACATTCACATCTGATTTCAAACATCATTCACAAACTGCGCCATGCCTTTCAGCTACTTCACCAATAACCACAACCCGATCAACAGCCCACAATCAAACAACACCAGACTGAACACCGTGCTTTACAACTCAAACATTACTGACGTATGTTGACAGCTACGATAACTAAACTATACATATTTTTACACGCTTGAATTAGGCCTATATAGATAACGTGCAGATATAATAACAATATGTTAAAAAATGGAATGACAATGGTTTGCCTGACTGTTCTGTTTTATTTATTAAAGGTAAGTAATTGGTTGTTGTTGTTTTTTTTAATTCTAAATCTCACTGCTCTCCCTCTACACACAAAAATAATTCCCAATAAATCATGTAGATAAATTACCAATTCGTTTATATTTTAAAATTTGTGATTTTCAAAAGGTTGTGAAAATTAATATATAATTTCTAATAATTAGTAATAGCTTTATTGCCATTTGTAAAGCACACAAACATTACTACTGAATGCAGCGTCCATTGGTGCATCCTTTATTGCCTTTAAACTAAGCTTAACCCTAACCACAGACATTGTATTACCCCAAGAATTAACATTAAAATTATTTGAGGTTAGGGTTAGATTTAATGTTGATATCAGGTCAATCTTTACTATGCTACTATAATTTTCAGGTTCGATATTCGAGTAATTACTGTAGATCAAACGATGCAAAAGAAAATGACCATGGGTGATATAGGGTGTAGTGACGTACTTACTATAATTTAAAAGTGGGATTTTTTTGCGCTAATCTGTGTAGCTTGAAAATTATTATAGATATGTTGACCTTAATTTCAATATCGGACTTAAGACATTTGTAAAACCAATAAACCATGTGCTGGGATGTTATACTTTGATGTTCTCATTTTATATACGGTACTGGCTTTGTTTAAAATCCGCTCTAACAACTTTGTCAAAGATGAAAGGGAGGGGGGGGGGGGCGCTTTTTCAACAAAAAACCTGCAGGATTCGAACTGTATCGGTGAGAAGATAATTCTCCTATCACTTAGAAAAGAAACCAATTGTATAAACGCTTAATGTACGATTTCAATACCCATTTTGGTTGCGAAATTACGCAACTAGTTCTTTGTACGATTCTTATGATTTTCTCAACTTTAACGTGAGATATCAGATACTTTTAATTGATTACATTACATCTGGATCACTGCATTAAAGAGAAATAAATATCACGGGTTCTTGTGTCGCTATCCGATCAGTAAAATAGCAGACTGTCAGAGCGGGTGGATGGAAAGCGACTATCTGCCAAAATTTTAAGAGAGAAACAAATTAGTATATTTTTGCAAATCTCGACGCTTTACACCTCCCTGAGTCGGAAAAACATAGCTTTATAATTTTGTCCGTATGTCTGTGTGTGTGTATGTGTGTGTATGTATGTGTGTGTAAGTATGTGTGTCTGTGAACAGGATAACTTGAGTTGCCATCCCCTGTAGTGTTATATACGAATATTCGAGAAAGTTTAGGGGAGATCAGTACCGGTCTATTAAAAAGTGTATTGAAGGAGAAATATACGGGGTGATTACTTTTCTCTTTTTAATGGTTCACTTTTTGTGGTTTTGTTGGCTTTACGTTATTTTGGTTTTATTTCTTCCGCCTAAATTTAAAGTTCATTAATTTTTATTTATTTTTTAAAAATATTTTTAACTTGATGCAAATGTTAATGTGTGTTTCGTATAATACTTTTTTCTCTTCCGATAATAATGCGGCAAACCAAAAGAAAAAAATTAACATGTATTGATTTTTAAAATGTAATACATTGATAATTCATATATTTTTCTCTTTATAAGTGTGTACATTTTTTAATTAAAAAAAATAAAACAACGAATTTTACATGCATCTACAAGTAGTTTATTTTTAGAATTGCTACAAACGTATAATTGGTACTTTTTTGCATGGTATTGGTAACCAATCGCATGTATCCCGCTTCACTATGTTTGATAATGGGACTTGTCCTGAGGTTTGAGTGACGTCTCTCACGTTTTCCAAATCAGAGTTGTCGTCAGTCGAGATAAGCGGTCCATGGTCATTAACACTTGGCGCATCAGAACCAATACCCTATAGTAATTTTAACAATAAAAACAATTAAAATCAATCTTTGAAACAATAGGGGATGGAGTGGTCTAGCGGTAGAGAGCTGGTCTGTTCGAATCCGGGGTTCAAGTCGGGAAAGTAAAAGCGGCTGGGCATAGTGCTGATCACACTATCTCTTAATATGCCGAGGTCACAGAAACAAGTGAACTCTACTTTACTTGCCCATAGACCGTCAGGTTTGAAAGGGAAACTTTACTTTTAATTATTCTAAAAAATAATCAACACAAATTGTCTTTTGATAGAAAATGAAAATAGCATTGTTAACATGAATTGTAACTAATACAGAAGAAAAACTTCTTTTTTTACATTTTATTCTAAAGACAAAATTTTTTTTCACGATTTTGTAGTTTTAGATACAGGCTATAAGTTAATTTGATTAAAGTTGTGACAGGCTTTTCTCCTACCTTTCTATAACACACACACAAAACCAAAAATCAAGCCTTGTTCCTGCAATTTTCATATTTTATTGGTTCATACAAGCATCGTGTTCACCTCCAGACTTCGCCATGTTTTTCCGCGCCTATATCTCTCTTCCCTTCCTCACGCGCATGCGTACACCCACACTATCTTTTAAATTTATCTCGCCTTTTTCTGACACATACTCGCAACATACATTCATATACATTTAACTGTTTTACGCCCTTTCTCCCGTTTAAAAGAAATTATTTATTAATTTTTTTTGTTATATAAATCACATTCACTATAAAATCATTATACATGTAACAGTTAAATGAAAATCATGTTGAAAAAGAAACTTGCTAATGAACATCCTAAATTATTTTATATGTATACTTACCAAATTAAAACAATGATATTTATAAAATACATGACAAAGTGTAAAGCGTCACTTACCTTATAAGTATCGCCATTAAGAAAAATTGTAACTAAGGTAAACCTTCTTAGTTTAATAAGAACAAATGACTCTAACTAAGGAACATCTCTTCTTAGTGTAACAAAAAAAAATCGTTAAACCTCACTAAGGAATATTGCCTCTTAGTGTATCTCAAAATAATTCTAACTGAGGAAAACTCTCTTTTAGTAGAACAAAATTATAGCTATGCAATAGCTCCCATGGGCAAATCAAATCCTTGATTTCCCTACTTCAATGGCTGAGGTCAACTCCTCAACATAACATATGTAACTTACCACATCTGTCAACTCATACTTCCATAATCATGTTTATTACTTAACAAGATATACAGTATACATACAAATCACAGAAATACAACAAAATGTATGTTCATTTTCATTACTAAATTAAAATAGTGATAAAACATATTTATACAAGTCATGTTATGACTTTTTCCTATCTTGCTCACATTTTTAAAATTTTAATGTTCTCTGGAAGTACACATCACATACTACATTATTCAAAATTTCCTTATAAGGATTGACTGATATGTCTCAGGTCATTATTTTCTTTAGTCAGTTCCATGTTTGTTTTTTCATCTTCAATCTGTCTTGATAAAAAATCAGCTAGTGTATTGTGCTGTCCCTTTACTGTTTTTATCTCAAACTTGAAATCTAATAAAATCAGTGCCCATCTATTTATTTTGCTATTCATTATCATTTTCTTATTGATTGTGATCAATGGCTTGTGATCTATTCTGAGAGTAAAGTGTCTTCCCAATAAATACTTATGTAATTTACTCAATGCCCATACAATTGCTAGGCACTCTCTCTCAATCACTGCATATCTTTGTTCTGTTGGTGATAATGCCCTGCTGAGGTATTGTACTGGGTATAGTTTATTGCCCTTTTCTTGCATTAAGCAGGCTTCTAACGCTACATTTGATGCATCAGTAAAAAGAGTGAAATGCTTACTAAAATCTGGTGACATTAGTACCTTGTCACACATAAATTCAGCCTTTATTTTATTTAAGGCACTTTCACATTCCTGTGTCCATACTAGTTTAACTTTGTCTTTGGATAGCAATTCTCTTAAAGGAGTAGTAAGTTCAGCATATTTATCCACAAAAATATTATAAAAATTGCATAGTCCCAACAATGATTTCACTTCTTTCTTTGTAGTAGGAGTTTTGATATTTAATATTTTGTCCCTATTTACTTCAGTAGGTCTAATTTCTTTGTTTCCAACCTTAAATCCTAGGAATTCTACTGTATCTACTCCCACATGCAGTTTCTCTGGTGCTATGGTAACCCCATGTTTTCTAAGTCTTTCTAGTATTTCTTTTAGTGTTTCTATGTGTTCTGCCCATGTGTTATTATGTATGCATATATCATCAACAAAGAAGACCAGGTTTTTCATTCCCTCTGTCATTTTATTCATGAATTTTTGGAACGTGGCGGTTCTGTTCACAAGTCCGAACGGCATCACCTTCCATTGACATAGACCTTTGCTTGATGTAAAGGCGGTGTATTGTCTTGACTCCTTTTCCAGTCCTATTTGCCAGAAGCCTCTGTTCAAATCACAAGTGGTGAAAATTGAGGATTTACTGATAGTTTCCAAAATGTCTTTAGGATCATTCATGGGTTCAGCATCTATCTTAGTCCTTTTATTCAACTCTCAATAGTCACAACATATCCTTACTTTGTTGTTCTTTTTTCTTACTATCACCATGGGTGATGAGTATGCTGATTCTGTTCTTTCTATTTGCCCAGACTCAAGTAGAATATCTAGTTCTGCTTCAACAGCTTCTCTATAAGCAACTGGTACTTGGTAATGCTTCCCTTTCATAGCACTATAATAAGTCAATTCTATTTTGTGTTGAATTGTTTCAGTAAAACCCATTTCTGTTGTAATCACATCCTTGTACTCATTTACTATTTTGTCTATTATGTTTTTCTCATTCACTGGGATATGATTAGTCTTAATTTCATGTGTATTACAGCTTTCACTTATTATAGTACAGGCCATATGTTCCTTTTCTATCAGTTTCTCTGGCTCTACATATAATTTCTTTATTCTGTCTATGTGTATAGGAGTGTTATTTCCCTTTATGTTTATTTCATAATTTACATCAGATAGTTTCTTGATTACTTCAAAAGGTCCTTGAAATGCTTCTGTGTTTTTTCTGTCTGGCAGTTTGACAAAAACTAAATCTCCTCTTTCAAAAGTTCTTAAATATCTATGTTTGTTTTTTATATTTCTGTGCCTTTCACTGGCTAACTGTGCATTCTCTTGGGCTGTCTGGACACCATAAACTATTCTCTCTCTAGTCTGGTTTACTAGTTCATGAGGATCAAATTCCTCTTCATGTTTATTTAATAATTTGTGTTTCAATAAAGTTAATGGGCCTTTTGGCTTTACCCCGTATATCAGTTCAAAAGGAGAAAAACCTGTTGACTCATGTTTAGTCCCTCTGTATGCGAATAGTACTTGAGGGAAATACTTGTGCCATTCACCTGGGTGATCCTCTGTTACCTTTTTTAACATAGTCTTCAGTGTTTTATTCCATCTCTCATTAATCCCATTTGCTTGTGGATGGTATATGGTACTATGTACTTGTGCAATGTTCAAGAAGCTTGTGAATGCCTTTGTCAATTTGCCTTTAAACTGTGTTCCATTGTCTGATAAAATCGTATCAGGAAAATCGGATCTTGTACATACACTCATCACAGCATCACAGATAGCTACAGCTGTAATCTCTCTAAGTGGTATTGCCTCTGGCCATCTGGTTGCCCAATCCACTATAGTTAATATGAACTTGTGGCCCTGGGAAGTAGGGTGTTCCATGGTCCAACTATGTCCACTGCTAACTCTTGTAACTCTATCTGTCTGTTGTAGAGGTGCATTATGTTTCCCATCAACAGGATTGAGTCTTATGCATTTGGTGCATTTTTGTATGTATTTCTTTATGTCTTCCTCCATTAAAGGCCAGTAGTAATCTTCAGCTATTCTCTCAAATGTATTTTTTTCTGCCATGTGTGCCCCCAACGGACTGTCATGTGCTTGTTGTAATATCTTTGTTCCCATAGTTTGTGGCACCACTATCTGAGTCTTTTCATTATTCTTGTTGTCAATATATTTCCTGACTAAAACATTATTTTCTTTAGTGTACTTAGATCCCCTGACATTCATGTTACTTGTATTGATGTTTTTCAGTATATTTTTGAAAGTATTGTCTTCTTCCTGAAGTTTTATCCATTCATTTATATCTTCTATTAATTCTGTTTTGCTTTCCTCATTGTCCCCACTTCCCTGATTTGCTTGTTTCTGTGCTCTTGTCTCAACCGCTGCCCCAATTTGACTTTCCCATCTATCTATATCTTCCTCATTACTTTCTTTCACCTCCTTTGCATTCCCAATAATCATATCTGCTATTGGTTCTTCCATGACCGCCACTTTATATTTACCTTTCAGCCAAGCAGAATCTATATCAACTACTGCTATCTCACACTCATCCTTAAATTTCTTGTTGGCATATGTCATCTTCATTATGCCAGGAATGTACTGTTCTGGTCTTACAAGACTTTTCTTAACAATAATGCATGTGCAACCTGAATCTCTCAGGCACATTACTCTGACAATGTTTACTATAGCTGGGAACATCTTCAGTGTTAAATTGCTTTGTCTAACAGATGCCACCGTCTCTGACCCTTCTACCCCTGCTGATGTCACTTGATTGTTATTTCTACTATTTCTGTTTTCTCCCCTGTTGTCTGGTCCCATTCTTGGCCGTCTACTTTGATTGTGGAATTCATTTCTACTTTGTCCACTATACTGTCTTTGTCTGTAATAATTACGTTGATTTCTGTAATTATTATTAGGTGCATAACCTCCTCTGTCATTATTGCTGAGATATGTATCTCTACTTTTTAAGCTGAAACACTCAGACTTTACATGGCCTGTTTTCCCACAGTGGTAACACTCTATGCTTCTGCTATATGTATAGCTGTCTGGTTTCCATCTGGTAGGTGCACTATTACTTCTATCTCTATTGTTGTTGCCATACCTTCTTTGATCACTGCCAGAGTTTCTACTGTAGACTGCTGCTGAAATCTCTCCCTGCTCTCTTTTGTCTAAAAAAGCCCCTGGATGTGCATCCTTATAAATATTAAATTGCTCTGTTAATTGTTTTTGTGTTCTAATTTTTCTTTCTCTCAAAAAAGTAAATAGACTATCTGTGGCATTATTTAAAACATGATCTATCAGGTTAAGTTCAATAATTGCTTCAGGCTTCTTTAAATCTATTTCTGCCGATTCTAGCCTTTTATTCATGCATTTGCGAATATCAAAAATGATCTGGTTTATGTCACCAGTGTTGTTAATTCTAGCATCTCTTATAGTCTTTCTGTAATAGTCTTCTGTCTTTCCAAAATGTTTCATCAATCTTTCTTTTATTAGGTCATAGTCTTCTTTTTCAGCCTCAGACATACTTGCTATTATGGCAATAGTTTCTCCTGTCAAATTAGTCAATAAAGCCTGTGCCTTCCCAGCAGATGAATAATTAAAACTCTTACATGTTTGTTCAAAGAGTATTAAGTAAGTTTCCACACTTTCTTCCTGGGGTTTAAATGCTCTGAATTTAGGCTTCCAATTGTCCGTTTTGTTAACATTGCTGTCTTGAGATTGGTTACTTTTAATTTTTTCTAATTCTAACTCATGTTGTCTCTGTTTTTCTCTATCTTCTAATTGTCTCTGTTTTTCTCTATCTTCGGCCTCCAGTTTAATCATTTCCTTCTCAGCCTCCATTTTAACTTTTTCCTTCTCAGCCTCTATTTTAGCTAGATCTAGTTCCTTATCAGCCTCTATTTTGGCTTTAGCTAATTACCTCTCTAAAGCTCTGTCTTCCCTTTCAATTGCATCAGCTATCTTCTTTTCAACCCATTTAGCCTTTTCTGCCCCAGTGTATCCTAACGAATCAGCCAACTCAATGTATTTGGCATAGTCCTCCATCGTAATGGTCCAAGAAATTAGAAAAGTTATTCAGTTACAATACTAAATCTAGATTTAATTCTTTCCTTTACGGTGCGGAGCACCGACCACTTCTGACACCAAAATGTCACAGGCTTTTCTCCTACTTTTCTATAACACACACACAAAACCAAAAATCAAGCCTTGTTCCTGCAATTTTCATATTTTATTGGTTCATACAAGCATCGTGTTCACCTCCAGACTTCGCCATGTTTTTCCGCGCCTATATCTCTCTTCCCTTCCTCTCGCGAATGCGTACACCCACACTATCTTTTAAGTTTATCTCGCCTTTTTCTGACACATACTCGCAACATACATTCATATACATTTAACTGTTATAAAAGTGTTTAACAACAATTAGTTGCATAGTTAAATTTTATTTTTAATTCGGGTCATTGTATAAGTCGACTCTCCATTCGTCTAAATTTAAGTGCCTTTGAAAAACGATAGGTATTCAAACTAATTGCAACAATTATCTGATCCTTTCAAGACTGAGTAATCAGCTCTCATCAAGCATAATAATCGTGAATATTCATTTCATGTTATTGTATTTGCAACTGAAGAAACCCGGAACAGAATCGCTGTATACGAATCGGAGTGAAATTGATTTGCTAGATATCTTACAAACAAGTTGTCAGTTAGACATGCATCTACAGACTCGTTACCAGTATGATAACGATGCGATGTCACACTAACTACCACGCTACTGATGCAAATACACGTGTTTCAATTTATTTTTAAAAATGAGTTTACTAAATATTTGTACATAGATTTTGATATTTCATACAGACTTATTCTTTTGTGTAAGTTTTAAAAGCGTTGTGAAATATGTCGGTTGTACGAACTAAATTGTTGTCTTGCCATTGAAATTTGACGTGGGATGTTCTGTAGGATACTAGTTGCAAATTAGACGGAAGTGCTATTTGACATACATGTATGCATATTTTTTCATGTAAGTATGCAAGCATGTATTTACGTCTGCATGCATGTATGTTCGCATGTGTGCATGTTTGCTGAATTTCACGTCGAATGTTTGCAATTTCTTAGATGCGAGTCAAGATGATAAACGCTAAGAGGCAGAGGCGTAGCTAGGGGATGGGAAAAGGGAGGGCGGCCGCTCCGGGCGCCGACCATAGTGGGGAGCTAAAAGAGGTAGAAAAAAAAATGTAAAAGCTCATTTTAAGCTGCAGTGTTGAATTATAAACAGACAAAGTTAAGAAATGTAAAAGCTGAGAGCCTTTGCATACTGAGTTAAACTGTTTTCTACCTTAATTTAATTTTTTAACTGTTAAATGTATACCCTTAAGAAACAGTCACCGGAAAAAACTGATTTCGGTTTACCTAGATGAGGGGAGGGGCGCTTTTTCGAAGAATAAAATCAGAAAATTTTTAAATGGATTAAGCAGTAAATAACTGATATCACTCAGAAAAGAAATCCATTGTACTAAAGCGTATTCTACGATTGTATAACATTAAGAAAAGAGTTAGAGACGTTTAAATCCGCTCTAACAACTTTGTCAAAGATGGTAGGGAAGGTGAGGGCGCTTTTTTACCAACAAAACCTCCAGGATTTGTTACTGAATCGGTGAGTACATAATTCTCCTAACACTTAGAAAAGAAATCAATTGTATTAACGCTTAGTGTACGATTTCACTAGCCAGTTTTGCTGAGAAATGCTGCGACTAGTTCTTTGTACGATTCTTATGATTCTCTCAACTTCAACATGAGAGATCAGATAGTTTTACTTGGTTGCAATACATCTTGCCTGGATCACTGCATTAAAGAGAAATAAATACCACGGATTCTTGTATCGTTATCCGATCAATAAAATAGCAGACTGTCGGAGCGGGTGGTGGAAAGCGACACTATTTGCCAAAATTTTAAGAGAGAAGAAAATTAGTATATTGTACTGAATATTTCATTTTTTATTGATTTTTCATAACACTTTGTCCAACCTAACTGATAATTTAAAATTTTAATTTACTATTATCGAAATTGTTTTAAGGACACGACCAAAAGTAGACCAAATTAGCTTGGACCTTCTACAGACTATACTCTAAAGCAGTGGTGCTTAACTTTTAGGAGGTACCGAATCCAACCAGTTTCATATGCGCATTTGCCGAACTCTCTTTAATAGTTGTATTGTCCGTCCGGAGAGCCTGGTACGTCGGACTCCCAAGTCCTCCACATGATAGCGAGCCAGGAGATCTGTCCGCATTAGACGGGTGAATCTCCGTTGCTTGCTCTAAATGGCGTGGGGGAGGAGAGGTGCAAGACTGCCGGGAACCAAAAGAGGCCTGTCATGACCTCAACCAGATATTTTGACTTTAAGCTGCGGCCTTAACGGGGCTTCGGAATAATGCCACTAGTCCGACCAAACCCATGTCCCCCTAGTAGATGCGGAATGGCTGGTGGCAGATAACAGCAGCTAGAGGGTTTTGATCTGGCGGAATGCCCCCCACGATCAAGCTGGGTACCAGGCGGTAGGACGACGTCCCGCGTCTGGTGGGTGGGGAAGGAAAGCCCGGTGAGAGCCGACGGAAGTAGCGACCGATGTGTGGGAAACTCTTGTGGTCGGGGTTTGCTACACTGAGGCCTGCCTGGCTAATGGAAGTCAACCTTCTGAGCCGGTTTCCGTATAAGGAAGGAAGGAAGTTGTATTGTCCACACGGAACAAATCCGATCGTTAATCCTATGAGTCGGGTGTGTATCTTGACCTCCGCGGAAGCCCTGATTTTTCAAATAAGTTTTATTATTTTCTCCGGACCGTCGCATTCACTTACAGGCACACACACACTCACACACACACACACACACACATATATATATATATATATATATATATATATATATATATATATATATATATATATATATATTGTTATGCCCGTCCTCCGACAGCCGCGGAGGAAGCGGACACCCCAGGTTCGTTTGGTATGGCACCGATAGAAGACGTTGTAACGGAATCTCAACAACTTGCCGTGAGCTCGTTAATGCTGTCTAGGGGTAAAACACGACAAATCGAAGAGACTCACACGACTTAAACTATGAATACCTTTTTAATTTATGTACAAGATAATGACACTAGGTAAGATCAAAATGTACAGATTCTATGAGTACAATAAATAACCTCAAAAACTCCAACTTACAGTTTGAGAAAATCACAATATATCACAGCTGTGGCATAGTATATTATACACCAATAAATCATTACTACACACAACTGAATGGCATCTTAAATACCACAAAAAACCAAGAAGAGACGTATTGCCTCTACAACAATAGAAATCCAAATAAAGGACCAAACTATTACCGAAGTAATCAAAAAGGTGCAATAATACACCAGAACAAAATAGTTGAAATACTACAACTAGCCACACAATACCTTATACAAAGGTGAAACAACATTTCACATAATTACAATACTGCAAAATGGCCTACATAACCAGTGGGGCAACTCTCCTGGTCCAAAGTCAATCTGGCTGCCTTTGAACTTCAAAATCTCGGGATTAAATAGCATTCAATAATAGGGGAAATAACTCAAAAGTCTTACGACTATTGGTTGAGGATCTGTCAAGGATCCACACGGTCGCAAGACCATTGGTTGAGGTTCTGCCAGGGATAAAACATACAATCACATGATGTGAGAGTGTTCAGTTGACCGATTCGTACTAGTGAACTGACAATTCTCCCAAGGTCAAATACATAACTCAGGAGATTAAATATACATAAAGCAAAACGACCTAAGTAGGTCACAATATATTATTTATTTATTTATTTATATGGGGGGAGGCAAACTGAAAATTCGCCCCATGCGCCGGTACTGGTCGCTACGCCTCTGCTATAAGGTGCAGATAATAATGTCTTTAAAAGATAAAAGTACTGACAATTCGTTTAAACTTCAATATACAAGAATTATTTGTCTTTAAACGCTACATTTTAACAGAAGGGAAAATAAACAAACTGAAGCCAGTTAAGTTGAATTTTAATTGTAAGAAATTTGCGAAGGTGTATGAGAACATGGAAGTAATGTGACTTTTTACAAGCTTTTATTTAATTTGCTTTCTCTGTCTTGATCGAAAATGGGAGAGCGAAATTTCGGTCACTTCTTACCGATCAACTTCTCTTAAATTCGACACGTGGGCCAAGACCCAATGACAATGCAATAAGACATTATATACGACTTTATTAGATGACGCATTAATTTTTTATGAATTAATTAAATTTTTCTGAAATTAGTAGGCTATCTTGTCCTTTGAGGAACCTCAACTGTTGAAATTATCGCAATCTTTGTTTTTTTCGCTTGACGCTAGACTTAGACGCTATCTGGTGAGCTTTGATCACGACGAATGTTTACAATCGCCTAGCCGGTCGTATTGGTGAAAACTATTAGGGGCAGATAATAAAGTTTTTAAACGATTTGAAACTTAGGCGAAGTAGATCACGAAATAATTAGATACGGGTATCTGTCTTTTATAGAGAACATTAGGTACCGTTTGGTATCAACTTCATTCTGAACAAATTACCCATATAGTGGGTGGAAAAAAGTACAAACAGATTTATAAAAACAAGCATTTAAAAACACTGAAAATAAACTTGCTTACTTAGATTTCGCTCGCTAAAATCTGTAGATGATCTCAAGAGCGAACTGAGATTTTATTAAAGTAAGCAAGTTTGGTTTTTTTTTTTTTTGGGGGGGGGGGTTCAGTGAACTGAAGGCTTAGAATTATAATGTTTTTACTGTGTTTTATAGATTTATCCGTTCAAGAAGCTTAGGATTAACTTACACATAGTTATGTGCGAACATAAAGTGAAGTTGTTTGTTCATTTTTTTTACATAGTCAGGGTTGTGGGCACATGCCCAACGCGATCTGTTGCTAGCTAGGAGATCAACACATGAGATCGCATCACATCAAGTTTTCTAAGTGCTTAACGCTAGATACAACAAATGGACAAATGGAAATAGTAGGAGTCCAAAGTATTGGTTCCAGAACCAACACTTCCAGACCATATTAAGAGGAAGAACAATTGTTCTTATGCTTACCTTCAAGCACAAAAACGCACTTGGTGTTATGGAATTTTAAATGAAATATTTACTCACCAAATTACTGAATAGAGTATGCAAATGTCAACCTACCCGATCTACGGTCAAACATAGCAGTAAAGTAAGCAAAAATATTAAGCTCTTGCTTTCGAGGAACAGAAACATCATTTAGTGCCTTGATACTAAAATTAAATGAAACAAGTAGAAGGTAAATAAAATTAGAAATTGTAGGCTTGTAAAATTAAACGGTGGAAAATTAATACGAATATCAAAACATTGTACTGAAGTTAGAAGAAAGGCTAACAAACAATTTAAACGGGTTAGTTAATAATTGTTCTTAGAATACTACTTGGTGAATATGATAGTCCAAATAATATAATAGTCATTTATGCATTTACTCTTGTATACATTATTTCTGCTAATATAAAAAACTCTATTTAAACCGTACATTTAAAATCAATATGTGTTTTATTAGTCAAATGGCTCTTCCAAATACGTCTTTTATTGTTTCCTATAAGAGAAACCGTACTGTGCCATTTTTCCTCCTTGTTTTCAAGTTTCTAAAATTTGCATTTTAACGCAAAACTTGGCTTCCCGGCCAGGCCCTGCACTGGCCTCTCTGAAAAACCTATCTGTAAAGGACAATGTCTAGTGTGTTACTAATCAGCATATACCCGGCATTGCCCACCTTAATTATAACCAACCAAAACAATAACACAAAAAACGCAACCATAACACAAACACAAACGAAAACACAAGAACAAACACAAACACAAAGAAAATACAAACAAAAAGCAAACAAACAAAAACCAAATCCAAACACAAACAAAACCACAAACCCAAACTCAAACACAAAGAAAACTTAAACGCAATGTGCTCACAGTCTAGTTGGGGGCGCAAAATAGCACTCTGTCGGGGCGCCTAAAGACTTCCGGATTCGATTCAGTTAAAGACTATAGTTAGCTTTCATATCCATAGTCTATCACACTGTTTAAAACGAAACTATGCACCATAGCGCTCACAGGCTAGGCTAGGGAGCGAAATCGTACCCTGCCGGCACGCCGGCGGACGCGCCTATTTCAATTTAGTGAACGATTACAATACCCCAAGCTTATCTGCAAACGGAAGGAAGTGAACATAAAGGAGATTTATGAGCTGGCTTCTTAACTGTTATTGATTTTTTTAAATATTTGCGGTGCGAAGCAACGTCATCTGATGGAAACTTTAATGCTATAAAACATAAACATAGCTATTAAAAGAGATTGTTTCTTCGATCTTGCCTTTACAATCGAGAACGTAGTAAAACTTTACACTTCAAAATGTATTGTTAAAAAGTCTGCTTAAAACAAAGGGAAAGCACTATGATGAGTTTAAAAAAAGACGACGTTCAGCATGTTTAGTGACAGACAAAAACGTATTCCCCTTAAAGCGCAAAAAAAGACAGGTGAAAATGAATTCCCCTTCGTGCGCAAAAAAAAATACCGATAATAACCTGCGGGAATACAGGTTCCCGAATTATGATGTCTTTTGTTACGTCAACTGTCTTTGATTTAAAATAATAATCAGTAAACAGTACGTTCAATGTATACAATAAATAAAAGGCAGTATTTAAAATACCTACCACATTTCACTTGATCAATCTACGCTAATTATGTAATTATTTTTTTCCAAACACCAAAACCACGTAAAAGAACATTTTAAAACTTCCTTCACGATGAAATGTTTTTTATAAAGGGAAGTAATTGTGTTTTCCTAATTTATCAAGTGACGTAAGAAGTGCTAAAGAACTAAAGGGAAATAATTTTCAGACACAATTAGAATTTTTGTAAATGTTTATACATTTTTTTTAAATATTTTGTTTGATGGACTTGCGGACAATTATAATTATAAGTTTGAAAAATAAAAATTGTTTTACAACACCTTCAATATTAATGTTTTAAATCATGAATTTAGAAGATGAGCACTTCAGAAGTATTATTTTTATTATATTCCTTTGGAATCATCGTTCTTCCACATACATAATTATACTTTATATATTAGATTCTAAATTAAAATCGCTTACGCTCTGAGACCCATTGTCATACAAGACTGAAACTTTTCACGTGCATTCAACATTATACCTTCCACATCATATCAATGTTATTATTTTTTTCATTTTTTTTTCTTTTTTAGATTGTGAATGATAAAGCTGCCTATCGGGATTTGGCGGGATCCGGGGCATGTGAAGTAGAGTTAACCTGTTTCTGTGACCTCAGCATATGAAAGGATAGTGTGGTCAGACCCATGCTCAGTCGAAATCCGTGTTTTTAAAAGACGATAACTTGTTGCCTGAGGTGTGACGTCTTTTTGAATGTGGGTGTCTTAAATTTTGTGACGTGGTGTGACATTAGGAATGGAAGGAGAAAGATAAAAATCTCCAAACAACGTGACGTCATTTATAGATTACTCCCACGGTTATTCAAGAATAACAGGTAGTCTAATAGCTCATAAAAGGAGAACTTCACTCGCGGTCACATTTTAGCCCTAATCGAGGCCTTAGAGTCTGACTGTCAGTTTTTCCATACGGCTGAGCAATTTATTGAGGAACGTACAAAAATTTAGCCACAGAGTTAGCAGATCAGCACGGAGGTGGAGTTTAACTTCATTCAACACTGACCGATCACTTTAGCCCTCTTATCTTGCCCAGATATACCTAGGTGCGACATAAATGTCGAGCTACACAACTTCGGCCTGCCCTGTTCTGTAGGTGAGGAGGGAGTGGGATAGTCAACTCATAGAGAACATAGCGTCAGTTTTTAGATGACTGTTCTAAACATACATATACATTTATACATATACTTATTCAGGGATAGATTTAAATTAGTTACAGTGATATTATGACAATAAATTTTTGTATAGAGGTTCCCTCCTCGTACGTACGCCACTGTGCTGGGGCAAATTAACCTTAAGCGGGATTTCCATACTGAAATTGTTTTGGACCTCTCTCTCTCTCAATATATATATATATATATATATATATATATATATATATATATATATATATATATATATATATATATATATATATATGTATTTATATACTAGTTAAGTCCTGCACTAATCTGATCTTATTCTGCTAGTCCAGCATGAAATAAGTAGAAAATATTCAACTGCATAATTTAATTTAGTTTTATTTTATAATTTATTTTTATTTATTATTTTATTTATTTTTTTAATTTTTTATTATTTTTATGTATTATTATTCTTTTAATTTATCTTTATATTTTATTATTTTTTATTTTTAGAAATTATTATTATTTTTTATTATTAATTTTATTTTATTTATTATTTTTTTTTATAATTATTTTAATTTTTTTTTACGTTTCGTTTGGATTAGTCTAGTTTAGTTTGGTCTAGTCTATTCTGGTCTGTCTGGTCTGTTCTGGTCTGGTCTGTTCTGGTCTGGTCTGGTCTGGTCTGGTCTAGTCTAGACCAGTCTAGTACAAAAAAAATATAAATGTGACATACCTATTGTAATTTTGCGCCTTCAATTGGATCCATACAAGAATCAATATAAACAGGGTTAATGTGTACAAGAAAAAAAAAGTAATTTTATAATTTAAAATATATGTTTGTATTTATCCTAATATTACTAATAGAATTGATTAAAATCTACAATACAAATCAATAAGTTAATTGATGAGTTTTTTTTCCTAATGACTCAGCTTTGTGTATTACTACATCTTTTTAAACGTTGAGGTCTTTAAATGTTAGAAAAAACTTTTCACTGTACAAAATATTTTCCTATCTAAATCAGCAAATTAAATTTAAAAATAATTTAGTGTTGCAGAAGTAGTATATCAGGTCACTTTTGGGTATCATGGGTGAGCAGGAGCGGGATGGAGAGCAGGAGCAGGAGCAATGGATATATAGTAAAATACTCCCCCCACCTGGCGGAGGCGGAGCGACCCGCAGGAACAATGAGATATAGTAAAATACTCACCCACCTGGGTGAAGCTGGAGCAGGAGGTGGAGCCGCAGGAACAACGAGATATAGTAAAATACTCACCCGCCTGGGTGAGGTGGGTGAGCAGATGGGTGAGGGTGGGTGAGCAGGTGGGTGAAAGGGGAGTAGGTCAGCATTTCAGTAGGTCAGGTGAGGAGGTAACCTTGTGACATAATCACTACCGGTGACCTAGTTACAAAATAACTACCGGTGACCTAGTTACGTAATCACCACCGGTGACCTAGCTACATAATGACCATTATTTTTTATTTTAATGAGTTTGTTAGTAATGAGTTTTTAATTAGTTTGTTTTTTTTTTAATTTTTAATTTTAAATTAAATTTAAATTTTTAAATTTTTATTTATTTTTGATTTTTTTAATTTTTAAATTTTTTTAATTTTTAAATTTTTAATTTTTAATCTTTTAATTTTTTAATTTTTTGATTTTTTAAATTTTAATTTTTTAATTTTTAATTTTTTAATTTTTTAATTATTTAATTTTAAATTTTTGAATTTCAATTTTTAAATTTTTTTTTTTTTAATTTTTTAATTTAAATTTTTAAATTTTATTTTTAAATTAAAATTGTTGGTTTTAATTAATTTTATGTTTGTTTATTTGTTTATTTGTTGTTTATTTGTTTTTCTTTGTTTGTTTGTTTGTTTATTTGTTTTTATTTATTTTTTCTGACAAGTGTGTACAAAAATAGAAGTGTAGGGTCACAACAACCATTAACTTTAACTGCTACAAATTATTCCACACATCAAATAACTTCGGGCACCAGCGAAGTTTTCGCCGGGTGCCTGTTTGACAGTTACCGGCGGTGATTAATGGCTTTTTTCCCAGTCGGCTTGACAGCCGAGCTTCATTTATGGCCGACAGGTGCGGGTTCACATGGTGCATTGGAACGTGAGGGGCGGTTTCGGTATGCCCTGGTATGCCACGCATCGTTCGGCTTCGTTTTTTTTATGGGTCTGGAATCTCGCTTACACGAAAGTGAAGTGCTTTTTTCCCACGTTTTCTTTAACTTGCTTTCGTCTCTGTTTGTTTGTCTTTCCAATCAAATCTTGCGATCGAAATTTCTGGCAATTCCCAGTTAGCTAGCGCGCTGAAATTTTCAGGGAAGCTTTGTTTTGGATGACATTAGAATATTCAATTGTTATTATTACTAAATTGATCCATGGAAACATTTTATTGAGCATTTTAGACCGCTATATAATCTATCTATATATATAATTCTCTTCTGGGAGCCGTTAGAAAACAAGCTGCAAGCGCCTCCTTGCAGTCCCCTCTCTTTCTCTCCATCACTATCACTACCACACCCACCCCACCCCCACATTGTCTGGTGAGCTGTGGTCACGCTGTTTACATTTTACAATCATATAGACGGGTTTGGTGACGGCTATTAGGGGCAGATAATTTAGTTTGAAACGATTTTAAACTTAGAGGAGGTAACTAAGAAGAGGCTGCTTTTACGTGGGGGGGGGGGGGTTAGTGTTTTTAAGCAAATATTTTCAGTGGCAGCATTTGGTACTGTCGAATTCACAAATTATAAATTACTGAAAAGTAGAAAAAAAAACAACTAAATAGCGGCTTATGATACGCAGCGGGTCGGCTCGTATATATAATTCTCCTCTGCGAGCCATTAGAAAACAAGCTGCAAGCGCCTCCTTACAGTCCCCTCTCTTTCTCTCTATCACTATCACTACCACCCTACCCCACCCCCACATGGTCTGCTGAGCTGTGGTCACGTTAATGTTTACAAACCGTTCAGCCAGGTTTAGTGACGGCTATGAGGGGCAGATAATTTAGTTTGAACCGACTTTAAACTTACAGGAGGTAACTAAGAGGAGGCTGCTTTCACGGGGGGGGGGGGGGTAGGGTCGGGGTTAGGGGAAAGGAGGGGGGTTAGTGTTTTAAAGCAAATATTTTCAGTGGCAGCATTGGTACTGTCGAATTCACAAATTATGAATTACTGAAAAGTAGAAAATAAATCAACTAAATAGCGGCGTATGATACGCCGCGGGTCGGCTCGTTGTAGTAAAAACGTGGGGAAAAAGGGGCATAACCCAGTAACTGTAATTTGTGTACAAACAACCGTAACAACTGGTGGCCAGTATGGGGGAGACGATATGGTCGAGTGGTTGGGCACACGATTGCTATCCCACTCGACACGGGTTCAAATCTATGTGTTCTAGTCAGTAACGTATTCACACAACGTGTTTTTTACGAGTTGTCTTTTTACTAGTTGTCTTTTTACGAGTTGTCTTCGTTTACCCAAAAAAAAAGTGAAAAGATAAAATCGATAGCAAGATTTTAATGCAAACAAACAGACAAAGACTAAAAAGTAGAAAATAATAATCATTAAAAAAGTTAAAAAAACCCACGTTTTCTGATTGAACTAAAAAGTAGAAAATAAATGCTATACATCACAATAATGCAAGCGATCACTCTACTATAAGCGATGAAAAACGTGGGGCGCCGTGATTTTCTTACAGTTTCTAATACTGTTGACTCTCTACAAGCTCCCTAATAAAAGTCAATAGTATTATCTAATCAATAGTAATATAACTTTTACTTCGGCGCCCCACGTTTTTCATCGCTTATAGTAGAGTGATCGCTTGCATTATTGTGATGTATAGCATTTATTTTCTACTTTTTAGTTCAATCAGAAAACGTGGGTTTTTTAAAACTTTTTTAATGATTATTATTATCGTCGTGGAATCTCTTTGTCTTTCAACGACACTTCGTTTTTTGGGTAAAAGTAATTTCTCTTCCGCGAAGCAATTACTTCGTATCTAAATACCATTCCCACGGGGTTGTCTCTCCCCGCCGAGCTAGGGTGATTTATAAACCAAGTTTCTTTGTCTTTCCTTACGCCAGGGTAAAAGTAATGACTTTTCGGCGACGCCATCTGACCAGCCCCAGACAGTCTGGTGCCACACTTAACGGATGGTCAAGGGCTTATTTCATTATCTTGTTTTTAAGTTTTCTGGTACTACTATTCTACACCTTTTTAAGATACACGTACACACATTCACAATTTTTCACATTAGTCAGCAAAATTTACTTTGTGTATAAAACATAAACTCGCAAAATATCAGTGGTTAATTTTTTGTTTGTTTTTTAATTAGTTTGATTTTAGTTAGTTTGTTTTTTATTAGTTTGTTTAATTTTAAAATAACGAATTATTTTAAAACGATACAAATTATTTTTATTTAAAAAAATGAATGTTTAATATACTCATTGAAATAAATATTTAACAAACTCTCCGTGGCAATTGCTAACGTTATAACGTTATAATTGATACGACGTATGCTCAACTAGTCCAATTATATTACACTATGTTGCGTTTTGTTTATCGGTCTACCTTGACCTTTAAGATATTTGGCCGACAGAGAGGATAGCTCTAACCGAAAAACTTAGAAAAAAAATTTTTTGGACTAAAATCACCACATGTGAACGAAAACGAAATAAATAAAACCTTACTAAAAGAAAAAACCGGAAGTGATCTCCTCCTAAACTTTCTCGAATATTCTTAAATAACTTAGAATATAGACATTACTTAAACTTTTAAAAAAAGAATAGAATCTCATAGAAAAAAGAATTGCGCACCAAGCGAACGCCAAAACAAAATGTGCATAATAGTGCGCAATATTATTAGTACTTTATAAATTCACAAGCGTTTTTTGAGAAATCGGAAATAGCGTAAATTAGTACTTCCGTTCAACGGAAATCACTCAAAATTTGACAGAAGGTACAGAATTAGGGGTCGGCGTGGTCGAGTCGGTAAGCTCATGGTTGCTAAACCGAAAAGTCTCGAGTTCGAACCCCCGGGCAGATGAGGCTCGTTAGCTGGGGACAGCCACTCTTCTAGGAGAGACAACTCCAAAATTAAACAACTGCTGCCTTGTAGTTTGTTCTTGGTTGGACATAGGCTATGGAAACAAATCCAAAAAGAAAAGCAGGCTGAAATCGGAGTCAATGGCCTCAATGGCGCATAACCAGTTGACACGTAACGCTTAATTGTGTTGGAGGCGTGGTCGAGTCGGCAAAAAGCTCATGGTTGATAAATTCGAACAAAGTCTTGAGTTCAAACGCACTGGCAGATAATTCTCGATCCCCTTCAACACTAATAATTAAGAACGAAGAAGAAGAAGAACAGAATTAGATCTTTTACTTACATGTGAAATTTCATTGATCTGTCTGAAATAGTACTCAAGTTAGGGGTCGGCGTGGTCGAGTCGGTAAAGCTCATGGTTGCTAAACCGAAACGTCTCGAGTTCGAACCCTCGGGCAGATGAGGCTCGTTAGCTGGGGACAGCCACTCTTCTAGGAGAGACAACTCCAAATTTAACCACTGCTGCCTTGTAGTTTGTTCTTGGTTGGACAAAGGCTATGGAAGCAAATCCAAAAAGAAAAGCAGGCTGAAATCGGAGTCAATGGCCTCAATGGCGCATAACCAGTTGACACGTACCGCTTAATTGTGTTGGAGGCGTGGTCGAGTCGGCAAAAAGCTCATGGTTGATAAATTCGAACAAAGTCTCGAGTTCAAACCCACTGGCAGATAAATCTCGACCCCCTTCAACACTAATAATTAAGAACGAAGAAGAAGAAGAAGAAGTACTCAAGTTAAAGGCTTTCGAAAAATTCAAAGTAAAGAAAGTACCACTTCCGGTTATCGAAAATCGCTCAAAAGTTGAACACGATCTACGATTTTGATAAAATACTTATATATGAAATTTCATCAACCTGACTGTAACGGTACTCAAGTTATCGTGTTTACACAAAGACAGACACACAGACAGACACACAGACATACGGACAAGATTGCAAAATTATGTTTTTCCGTATTAGTGATGTGTAAAACGTCGAGATTGTAAAAATCTCGATTTTTTTTTTGCACGATTACAATACTTTCTCTATACTTCGTATATACGAGAAAGTAAAACGTGTATCGTATTAAAAATGTTTAAAACAAATTTCGCCGATAGCACTCATGTAGAAAGCTAGACTTTTTTGGTTGAGGTCTGCAAGCATAGTTAAACATCACCATGTTTTCAAATATCTCGATGTAAACCACCTTCTCTCCCCTCTTACTTAGTAATCGCCTTCTCTACTCTTTGTTTACAACACGCTTACAAAGAAAAAATATCCCACCCCTCTGCTTGAGACATAAAATACAAAAGTGTATTGTGCCTTGTCGTCACAGAAAAAAAAGGGAGGCGTCTTAATGTTGTTAACCATTGGCATCCTAAATTATTTTTTTACTTGTTAAAGAAATTGAATGTTTAGTTAAGCATTCTGACGAGAATTTTTTTCACAAGGGACGTTACTCGTGGCTGTAAACAAGACAGTGCTAATTTTAGAACAGTTGTCTTTCCTCTCGTTTCTCTATTAGGGAAGACACGTGAGGACGACACGCGACACGTCTTTTAAAATGTAAACAAGAGCGCACGGGGTGCAGTTAAAATAAACCCAGCTGCGAAAATGACCATGGATTGGTGACACTTTTTGGAAAAAATTCTTTCATGTAAATAAAATAAGGGTCGCTTTTGTTGTCACCATGATAATGTATACCCAGGAGTTCTCTCCGCCTTTACCTACCTAGTATGAATTTCCACTCCAAAATTACCAATGGTTATTTCTTTATGGTTGTGAAAGAAGGTTGTATTACTCTCCTTTCAAACTAATTAATACCCTTTACATGTACTTACGTTAGAGAAAGTAAACTCGGGTGAATTAAAAAAATGTATTTAAATATATAGAGTTATAGAACCTTAAAGTTAACAGATGATGAAAAAATAAAAAAATAAAAAAAAAAAAAAAAAAAAAAACAATGAAAACGTCGTGATTAGAATTTAGTCAAACTTACGTAAATAAATAAAAGTGTATGAAACCAACAAACAAGTATTGAAGATTCTTCTAATAACCTATAAGCAGTACAAATGGTATAACCTAAAACAAAATTTTTATGTAAATAAAATAAACGTGCCTACAAAATACTGTATCTAACACCTGTTGTCAGGTGTATCGACCGACTCATAGCCGCATAGTTAACTATAGATTTAATGAGATAGCTGGTCATTATAGAACAGATGGCGCGTTAAGTATAGATGTAATGAGATAGGTGACCACATAAAGAACAACTGGCGTGGTTCACCCGAATGTTTTTTCAACACAAATTGTTGTTATGACCTCTATACATAAAAATAATTCCCAATAAATCATGTAGATAAATTAACAATTCTTTTATATTTTAAAATTTGTGATTTTCAAAAGGTTGTGAAAATAAATAAATAATTTCTAATAAATAGTAATCGCTTTATTGCCATTTGTAAAGCACAAAAACATCACTACTGAATGCAACGTCCATTGGTGCATCCTTTATTAACTTTAAACCAGGCTTAACCCTAACCACAGACATTGTATTACCCCAAGAGTTAACATTACAATTTTTTGAGATTAGGGTTAGATTTAATGTTGATATCAGGTCAATCTTTACTATGCTACTATAATTTTCAGGTTCGATATTGGAGTAATTACTGTAGATCAAACGATGCAAAAGAAAATGAACATGGGTGATTTAGGGTGTAGTGACGTACTTACTATAATTTAAAAGTGGGATTTTTTTTTGCGCTAATCTGTGTAGTTTGAAAATTAATTCTCCTTGCGAACATAGATATATTGACCTTAATTTCAATATCGGACTTAAGACATTTTTAAAACCAATAAACCATGTGCTGGGATGTTATACTTTGATGTTCTCATTTTATATACGGTACTGGCTTTGTTTAAAATCCGCTCTAACAACTTTGTCAAAGATGATAGGGAGGGGGGGGGGGCTTTTTCAACAAAAAACCTGCAGGATTTGAACTGTATCGTTGAGAAGATAATTCTCCGAACACTTAGAAAAGAAACCAATTGTATAAACGCTTAATGTACGATTTCAATTCCCATTTTTGTTGCGAAATTAAGCGACTAGTTCTTTGTACGATTCTTATGATTTTCTCAACTTTAACGTGAGATATCAGATACTTTTAATTGATTACATTACATCTGGATCACTGCATTAAAGAGAAATAAATATCACGGGTTCTTGTGTCGCTATCCGATCAGTAAAATAGCAGACTGTCAGAGCGGGTGGATCGAAAGCGACACTCTGCCAAAATTTTAAGAGAGAAACAAATTAGTATATTTTTGCAAATCTCGACGTTTTACACCTCCCTGAGTCGGAAAAAACATAGCTTTATAATCTTGTCCGTATGTCTGTGTGTGTATGTGTGTGTGTATGTATGTGTGTGTGTAAGTATGTGTGTCTGTGAACAGGATAACTTGAGTTGCCATCCCCTGTAGTGTTATATACGAATATTCGAGAAAGTTTAGGGGAGATCAGTACCGGTCTATTAAAAAGTGTATTGAAGGCAGTAGCGTAGCGTAGCGAGGGGGGTGGGGGGGGGGGGGCGGGGAAGTACATATGTCCCCGGGCGCCGACCTTAGGGGGCGCCAAAATGGGTTGGAAAAATTATTTAAAGTTTGAGGGGGGTTCAAATTGAAAGTTTGAGGGGGGGGGGGGTGCAAATCAAAATCTTGAGGGGGTGTAAATCGAAAAGTTTGTCCCCGGGCGCCGGGAAGGGTCGCTACGCCTCTGATTGAAGGAGAAATATACGGGGTGATTACTTTTCTCTTTTGTGGTTTTGTTGGCTTTACATTATTTCGGTTTTATTTCTTCCGCCTAAATTTAAAGTTCATTAATTTTTTTTTTTGTTTTAAAACATATTTTTAACTTGATGCGAATGTTAATGTGTGTTTCGTATAATACTTTTTTCTCTTCCAATAATAATGTGGCAAACCAAAAGAGAAAAAAAAATTAACAAGTATTGATTTTTAAAATGTAATACATTGATAATTCATATATTTTTCTCTTTATATGTGTACATTTTTTAATAAAAAATAAATAAAACAACGAATTTTACATGCATCTACAAGTAGTTTATTTTTAGAAATGCTTCACACGAATAGGCTTAATTGTTCCTTTTTTGCATGGTATTGGGAACCAATCGCATGGATTCCGCTTCACTATGTTTGTTAATGGGACTTGTCCTGAGGTTTGAGTGACGTCTCTCACGTTTTCCAAATCAGAGTTGTCGTCAGTTGAGATAAGTGGTCCATGGTCATTAACACTTGGCGCATCAGAACCAATACCCTATAGTAATTTTAACAATAAAACAATTAAACTCAATCTTTGAAACAATAAGCTTTTAACTATTCTAAAAAAATAATAAACACAAATTGTCTTTTGATAGAACATGAAAATAGCATTGTTAACATGAATTGTAACTAATACAGAAGAAAAACTTTTTTTTACATTTTATTCTAAAAAATAATAAACACAAATTGTCTTTTGATAGAACATGAAAATAGCATTGTTAACATGAATTGTAACTAATACAGAAGAAAAACTTTTTTTTACATTTTATTCTAAAAAATAATAAACACAAATCGTCTTTTGATAGAACATGAAAATAGCATTGTTAATATGAATTGTAACTAATACAGAAGAAAAACTTTTTTTTTACATTTTATTCTAAAAAATAATAAACACAAATTGTCTTTTAATAGAACATGAAAATAGCATTGTTAACATGAAATGTAATACAGAAGAAAAACGTTTTTTTTTTTTACATTTTATACTAAAGACAAAAAATTGTTTCACGATTTTGTAATTTTAGATATATACGTTATTTGATTAAAGTGTTTAACAACAATTAGTAGCATAGTTAAATTTTATTTTTAATTCGGGTCATTGTATAAGTCGACTCTCCATTCGTCTAAATTTAAGTGATTTTAAAAACGATAGGTATTCAAACTAATTGCAACAGTTGTCTGATCCTTTCAAGACTGAGTAATCAGCTCCATCAAGCATAATAATCGTGAACATTCATTTCATGTTACTGTATTTGCAACTGAAGAAACCCGTAACAGAATCGCTGTATACGAATCGGAGTGAAATTGATTTGCTAGATATCTTACAAACAAGTTGACATGCATCTACAGACTAGTTACCAGTATGATAACGATGCGATGTCACACTAACTACCGCGCTACTGATGCTAATACACGTGTTTCAATTTATTTTTGAAAATGAGTTTACTAAATATTTGTACATAGATTTTGATATTTCATACAGACTTATTCTTTTGTGTAAGTTTTAAAAGCGATGTGAAATATGTCCGTTGTACGAACTAAATTGTTGTCTTGCCATTGACATTTGACGTGGGATGTTCTGTAGGATACTAGTTGCAAATTAGACAGAAGTGCTATTTGACATACATGTATGCATATTTTTTCATGTAAGCATGCAAGCATGTATTTACGTCTGCATGCATGTATGTTCGCATGTATGCATGTTTGCTGAAGTTCTCGTCGAATGTTTGCAATTTCTTAGATGCGAGTCAAGATAGTAAAAGCTAAGAGGCAGAGGCGTAGCTAGGGGAGGGGAAAAGGGAGGGCGGCCGCCCCGGGCGCCGACCATAGTGGGGAGCTAAAAGAGGTAGAAAAAAAATTAAAAGCTCATTGTAAGCTGCATTATAAACAGTCAAAGTTAAGAAATGTAAAAGCTGAGAGCCTTTGCATACTGAGTTAAACTGTTTTCTACCTTAATTTAATTTTTTAACTGTTAAATGTATACCCTTATGAAACAGTGACCGGAAAAAAACTGCTTTCGGCTTACCTAGATGAGGGGAGGGGCGCTTTTTTGAAGAATAAAATCAGAAAAATTTAAAATGGATTAAGCAGTAAATAACTGATATCACTCAGGGGGGTTGTAGGTTGAGGTGTGACGTCATTTTAGGGGGGAGGGTTGGCTTTTTGTGACGACGTGTGACGGCGAAGAGGGGGGGAGGTAAAAATCGTCAAAAAAAGCGTGACGTCATTTATGGATGACCCCTTGTCCAACCTAACTGATAATTTAAAATTTTAATTTACAATTATCGAAATTGTTTTAAGGACACGACCAAAAGTAGACCAAATTAGCTTGGACCTTGTACAGACTATACTCTAAAGCGGTGGTGCTTAACTTTTAGCAGGTACCGAACCCCAACAGTTTCATATGCGCATTCGCCGAACTCTCTTTAATAGTTGTATTGTCCACACGGACAAAATCCGATCGTTAATCCTATGAGTCGGGTGCGTATCTTGACCTCCGCGGAAGCCCTGATTTTTCAAATAAGTTTTATTATTTTCTCTGGACCGTCGCATTCACTTACAGACACACACACACTCACACATATATATATATGTATGTATATATATATATATATATATATATATATATAATTTATTTGTTTATTTGTTTATTTATATGGGGGGAGGCAAACTGAAAATTCGCCCCATGCGCCGGTACTGGTCGCTACGCCTCTGCTATGAGGTGCAGATAATAGTGTCTTAAAAGAAAAAAAGTACTGACAATACGTTTAAATTTCAATATGCAAGAATTATATGTCTTTAAACGCTACATTTTAACAGAAGGGAAAATAAACAAACTGAAGCCAGTTAAGTTGATTTTTAATTGTAAGAAATTTGCGAAGGTGTATGAGAACATGGAAGTAATGTGACTTTTTACAAGCTTTTATTTAATTTCCTCTGTCTAGATCGAAAATGGGAGAGCGAATTTCGGGTACTTCTTACCGATCAACGTCTCTAAAATTCGACACGTTGGCCAAGACCCAATGACAATGCATTAGAGATTATATACGACTTAATCAGATGACGTTTTAATTTTTTTATGAATTAATTAAAATTTTCTGAAATTAGTAGGCTATCTTGTCCTTTGAGGAACCTCAACTGTTGAAATTATCACAATCTTGGGTTTTTTTCGCTTGACGTTATACTTAGACGCTATCTGGTGAGCTTTGATCACGACGAATGTTTACAATCGCCTAGTCGAATTGGTGAAGACTATTAGGGGCAGATAATGAAGTTTTTAAACGATTTGAAACATAGGCGAAGTAGATCACGAAATAATTAGATATGGGTATCTGTCTTTTATAGAGAACATTAGGTACCGTTTGGTATCAACCTCATTCTGAACAAATTACCCAAATAGTGGGTGGAAATAAGTACAAACAGATTTATAAAAACAAGCATTTAAAAACACTGAAAATAAACTTGCTTACTTAGATTGGGCTCGCTAAAATCTGTAGACGATCTCAAGAGCGAACGGAGATTTTATTAAAGTAAGCAGGTTTGGGTTGTTTTTTTTTTTTTGGGTTTTTTCAGTGCACTGACGGCTTAAAATTATAATGTTTTTACCATGTTTTATAGATGTATCCATTCAACAAGCTTTAGTATTAATCTACACATATTTACTCACCAAATTACTGAATAGAGTATGCAAATGTCAACCTACCCGATCTAAGGTCAAACATAGCAGTAAAGTAAGCAAAAATATTAAGCTCTTGCTTTCGAGGAACAGAAACATCATTCAGTGCCTTGATACTAAAATAAACTGAAACAAGTAAAAGGTAAATAAAATTAGAAATTGTAGGCTTGTAAAATTAAACGGTGGAAAATTAATACGAATATCAAAATTTATATATGTGTATATATATATATATATATATATATATATATATATATATATATATATATATATATATATATATATAATTTAGAAATTATATATATATATATATATATATATATATATATATATATATATATATATATATATATATATATATATATATATATATATATATATATATATATATATAATTTAGAAATTAGTATTCATTTTCAATCTTTTAAACAAATAATACATTGGAGTTACAAAACATTCGAGCGGCTAAGTTATAAGCAATTATAAGACTAAACTGGGTGGAACAAAACTAAAGTGTTGTATGATGTATTCGAACATTTACCTAACATGACGAATATCAATGATAGATTTGAATGTTCGTCGTATATCATATGTAATTGATTGACGTACTAAATGCGAACACCAAATCGATGTACTCAAAGCGGTGGCGTAGATACGCTCTTTATTGCCAAAGATAGAGATAGAAAATGTTTATATCTATTCATATCCGAATAAGCCAATCAGCTGCCCTGCTTTTGTTGCTAATCTTCTGAACCCGGCAAAACTGATTTTTACGACAATTGGTGGGATGATGACACATACCTTACACAAAAAACAGGCTTTCACGCTGACATTTTTGTAATCCGGGATGTGTGGGGGAGGGGGGAATTCGACGGAGTAGAGATTAGTGGTTACATGAAGCCATATATAACCAAACCTAACCAAACCTAAGCTAACCTAACCTAACCTAACTTAACCTAACCTAACCTAACCTAACCTAACCTAACCTAAGCTAAGCTAACCTAACCTAACCTAACCTAACCTAACTTAACCTAACCTAACCTAAGCTAACCTAACCTAACCTAACCTAACCTAACTTAACCTAACCTAAGCTAACCTAACCTAACCTAACCTAACCTAACCTAACCTAACTTAACCTAACCTAACCTAACCTAACTTAACCTAACCTAAGCTAACCTAACCTAACCTAACTTAACCTAACCTAACCTAACCTAACCTAACCTAACCTAACCTAACCTAACCTAAGCTAACCTAACCTAACCTAACCTAACTTAACCTAACCTAAGCTAACCTAACCTAACCTAACTTAACCTAACCTAACCTAACCTAACCTAACCTAACCTAACCTAACCTAACCTAACCTAACCTAACCTAACCTAACCTAATCTAACCTAACCTAACCTAAGCTAACCTAACCTAACCTAACCTAACTTAACCTAACCTAAGCTAACCTAACCTAACCTAACCTAACCTAACCTAACCTAACCTAAGCTAAGCTAACCTAACCTAATATGCGTAATATATATATATATATATATATATATATATATATATATATATATATATATATATACTAGATAAGACCTGCACTAATATGGCCTTATCCTGCATGAGATAAGTAAAAAATATTCAACTGCAAAATTTAATAACGCTTTCAAAAACAATTTTCCGCTACTTAAACAGAAAGGAGATCAAAGCTCTCGTAGATGCAGTTACACGGAACGATTACATTTTTTTATTGATGAGTCTTGTCATGAGTTCGTCGTTTAGAAAATCCAGTGCATAAAATTGTTTTTTTTTTCCTATGCAGCCAATGCAATAGGTAAGGTTTGGTTTCGTTTCGTTTGGATTAGTCTAGTCTAGTCTAGTCTGTCTGGTCTGGTCTGGTCTGGTCTGTCTGGTCTGGTCTGGTCTGGTCTGGTCTGGTCTGGTCTGGTCTGGTTGGTCTGGTTGGTCTGGTCTGGTCTGTCTGGTCTGTCTGGTCTGTCTGGTCTGGTCTGGTCTGGTCTGTCTGGTCTGTCTGGTCTGTCTGGTCTGGTCTGGTCTGTCTGGTCTGGTCTGTCTGGTCTGTCTGGTCTGTCTGGTCTGGTCTGGTCTGTCTGGTCTGGTCTGTCTGGTCTGTCTGGTCTCGTCTGTCTGGTCTGTCTGGTCTGGTCTGGTCTGGTCTGGTCTGGTCTGGTCTGTCTGGTCTGTCTGGTCTGTCTGGTCTGGTCTGTCTGGTCTGGTCTGTCTGGTCTGGTCTGTCTGGTCTGTCTGGTCTGGTCTGGTCTGGTCTGGTCTGTCTGGTCTGTCTGGTCTGGTCTGGTCTGTCTGGTCTGGTCTGTCTGGTCTGTCTGGTCTGTCTGGTCTGGTCTGGTCTGTCTGGTCTGGTCTGTCTGGTCTGGTCTGGTCTGGTCTGGTCTGTCTGGTCTGTCTGGTCTGTCTGGTCTGTCTGGTCTGTCTGGTCTGGTCTGGTCTGGTCTGTCTGGTCTGGTCTGGTCTGGTCTGGTCTGGTCTGGTTGGTCTGGTTGGTCTGGTCTGGTCTGTCTGGTCTGTCTGGTCTGGTCTGGTCTGGTCTGGTTGGTCTGGTTGGTCTGGTCTGGTCTGGTCTGTCTGGTCTGGTCTGGTCTGGTCTGTCTGGTCTGGTCTGGTCTGGTCTGTCTGGTCTGGTCTGGTCTGATCTGGTCTGGTCTGGTCTGTCTGGTCTGTCTGGTCTGTCTGGTCTGATCTGGTCTGTCTGGTCTGGTCTGGTCTGGTCTGTCTGGTCTGGTCTGGTCTGGTCTGTCTGGTCTGTCTGGTCTGTCTGGTCTGGTCTGGTCTGGTCTAGTCTGGTCTGGTCTTGTCTAGGCCACTCCGGTCCAGTACAAAATAATATAAATTTGACATATCTATTGTAATTTAGCGACTTCAATTGGATCCAGACAAGCATCAATATAACCAGGTTGAATCTGAACAAGAAAAAAATAATAATTTAAAAATTTAAAATATATTTTTGTATTTATCTTATCAATAAATCGTTTGATGAGTTTTTTTTTCCTTATGACTCAGCTTTGTGTATTACTACATCTTTTATAACGTTGTAGTACTAACTCACAGCCTGATTCTAAAACCAATTCTAATCGCCATGATTACCACTAAACTTGACTGACTTGTTCCTTAAGAGCCCCTAGCAAGCAAACATCTGAAGGCACACCTCTCCTCCGGACTCGCTGTTGAGGAGCTCTCTTTACTCGACGTCAGCCCAGCAGCCCTTTTCTTTCCTTAATTACCTTAATTACCCTCATCTAGCGTTATTTTGGCCAGCCTACTTTTCTTTTCCCATGAGGATTCAAATCTAACGCTTGCCTCGAGATGCTATACTTCTTTTTCAGGCCATGCCTAAACCATCTATCTTAATGTCAGGGGCGGAACTACAGTGCCGCCAGACCCCGCAATGCGGGGGGGGGGGGCACGCCGTTTAGGGGGCCCACAGCCGCCCATAATCATTTTTTTTAAGTTAAAATTAATTTTCTTGCATTTTTGACTTGATGGTTGTTTTGAAAAAAGAATACTGTAGCTGCGGTTGGAGTATCTTTATTCTATAGACACCATCCCACGCTCTTGTATATTCTTTTTCCTACAATCAAACACACGCTGTTGTCGGCAAATTTCTTTTGAAAAAACATCAATTGCGCGAGAGGCCGCTAGATATTAAGACGGCTTTTTTAGACCATCCCAAATTTGGTTCTGATGGATAAAAGCACATCGGTGCTTTGTTGTCCCTTTTAAGTTCCTTTTCAGACCTCCCCTCCCGCTCTTAGCCTTACAAGAAGCGAATAAATAGCGCCTCAACAACTAAGCTGGCTCGTATCAGTGGTAGTGTAGACAAACTAGCGCTCCAACAACATAGCTGGCTCGATTCGGTGGTAGTGTTGACAAACTAGCGCTCCAACAACTAATATCCAAGAAATAAAGTGCCGACATTGTGTAGATTTAAAAACCACTATCTAGAAAACAAGGCAAACTCTCAAATAAATACACGAATTATTGCGTGTTATATATATATATATAACAAACAGTTTTGTAAATAACAAACAGATAACAGATATAATACAGTAGTGATATTATATAGTAGCTAAGACATGCTGTTGCGTAAAAAAAAAAATTTAAAATATACACATGAGCTGTAGTGTGAAAGATAGGCAAACGTTCAAACCACTTCCATAAATTATTTCCCCTTTACAAATAGCCAAATAGGGGTGCTCATAAGCTCCTTTTAATAGATTTGTAATAATCAAATCAAACAGCAATTACTTATCTTAATTATTATTTTTTTTAAAATAAGTACTAAAGAATGGTATAGTATAATAATGAAATGTAGTTAAAACTAATAATATAAATACAAAAAAAACATAAAAATAAACATAACACGAGACACCATTCTTATACAAAGCTTCATGATTTATATACTTTTGACCGACTTAGTTATTAGAAGTATTAAGGCAAACATAAATGAAAATTGGGATTTTCAAAACAGACCAATGCACTCATACACATGACATGTTGTTGTGATTAGATTTAATTGAATTTTTTTTTTCAAAACCCGATCAGGCCAGAAATGAGTATCCTATGTTCTTATTGTGTGTTTATATATATATATATATATATATATATATATATATATATATATATATATATATATATATATATATATATATATACATATATATATATATATATATATACATATGGGGGGCCCAAAAAATATTTTTGCGGGGTGGCCCATTTTTTCTAGTTCCGCCACTGCTTAATGTCCCTGTCCTATTGACTGTTGTTTTATACTTAGCAACAGATCTTTATACGGCATTTTGACGGGAAGGATGTGTTGTAAAAAGATGTTCCGACAGTATCTACTATTTAAGGCATCGTATAATGGTTAGAATAGTATTAGCCAGACAATGCATCGTAGACTATAAACGGAATGATGTAAGTATCAGTTGTCTCTGAATGCTCTACGCAAGGAAAAGGCTTAGGTTTAACATTGAGACACTGGACAGACACCTTTAAGCCTTCAATATTAGATAGGCCTATATGGTAACGCGCCAGTCGAAGCTTAAATCTGGTCACAGGGTAGACTCAGATTTTTGTAATGTAGAATGGGTGAGATATAGGTAGGAGTCATAAACCAGTGTAGCCAGAGAGCGCACAGGGTAGACTCAACAATTTTGGTGTGGAAAGTTCTAAGATTTGGTACGCTGCAACTGGGTGCGTATGATTATTTTTTTGTTACTTACACGAATGTTATGTGCTAGCTCGAAATTGAAGCAGTCTGTATGTGTGGATAAATTCAAATGATGTATTTGTTTTTAAAGAGGCTGATTAGTAGTCTAATGTATAATGCATGTCGGTAGCAGTTCTGTATATTTTCATTATGTATTCCATTGTATATACAATCTGTCATATAGATTCTTTGGAATGTATATTTTTAACTTGTGTACTAGTGTATGCGAATGAAAGGCTTTTTTTTTAATTAGCTAGGATGTGTTAGTCAGTATTTGTAGTTATTAGGAATAGGATAGAATAATCTAGAATTAGAGGAGAGTGCGTGTGTGAGTTGAGTTTACCCTAGAGTATTGTTAACCCCGGTGTGTTTATGTATTGTTATCCCAAGGTCTAATGCTGTATAAAACCTGGAGTGAATGATTGTCAGGGGTTAGTTGGTAGCGGTTAGGTCGAGGACTACGCTGTAATGTGAATATGTGAGACCGAATAAACGTATTGAACGTGAACACGAGTTGTTCTTGAGTTGCAACTAACCAGGACGCAACAGATAGTGATAATGCTTTCTTGTTTGTAGCCTACACAAGACATGGGGACAGATAAAGAAGGATTCGTCAATTTCAATGTACTAGATATACAGGGGATAAGCCTTTATCTCCTTAATGTGAGACATGAAAACATCAGAGCTGGGTGGACACAGGAACGTCCCGCAGACAAAATATCTCACAAATAAATGATCTCAGAACTAATGATCTTAAAGACAAATGGTCTCATTTGACCTGAGATCATTTGTCTGTGAGATATTTTGTCTAAGATCGTTTGTCATGGAACCATATATATGTATATATGTATATATGTATATATGTAATATATATATATATATATATATATATATATATATATATATATATATATATATATATATATATATATATACGAACATAGGATACTCAGTTCTGGCCTGATCGGGAAAATGTCTTGGTTTTTTTTAATTAAAACAAATTACAACAACATGTAATGTGTGTGAGTGCATTAGTCTTTTTTGAAAAAGCTGTTTTATTTTAAGTCTGCCGTAATACTAATTCTTGCCCGAATGCGACAAACGCCCGAAAGGACACTTGCCCGAATGCGACAAACGCCCGAATGCGACAAACGCCCGAATGGACACTTGCCCGAATTCGACAAACGCCCGAATGGACACTTGCCCTATTGGGACAAAACCAATCGTTTTATTCTTAAAATTGTAATTACTGATTTGAGCACCTTGTTTGGCCGACGTGTTGCGGTGGTAATGTCATAATTTGGTTTAGGAGAAGCGGCGTCTCGAAACGTTGAACAATTTAGCGTTTTAAGTCTGTGTTTTGATCATTTCACAAAAGAATGAGGCACAGTCTATGTGGCGAATTTAAAAACCATGCTGAGTCGCAGATGTTTAATTTCCATTTAATGCAACCTGTTTACACAATGTTTAAAAGCGATAATTATTTTTTTTTTTAAATCTGAGATAAAAAGGACATTATTTTTCTTAAATAGAAAACAATAACGCAAATACAAATTTATTGTAAATATTTACCTAGTAATGTATATATTTTTTGTTACGCTTGGAATTATGTTAATTATCAATATGTAAAATTCAGGTTTATCAACAATGTCTTCTTGGTATTAGATAATATTAATATTTTTTCGGACTAATGATCTTGGGCATTTGTCCCATTTGTCCGTTTACGAAAATGGCCTTAGGATAAATGGCTTTTGAGCAAGTATATATATATATATATATATATATATATATATATATATATATATATATATATATATATATATATATATATATATATATATATATGCTCTAAATTGTTATATTGGACGGTATTACCTCTAACACAATTAAGTAATATGTGTTAACATTTATTTACAAAATTATCCATTATAAAAGCGTTTAGTCTACTTTATTCTAAAATGAAGAAGTTTATACATAACAATTATAATTAGCAAAGAATGTTGTACTCTTTAGATAAACAATCTAAAAAACTTGCACTCATGGTCTAAAATTACATATATATATATATATATATATATATATATATATATATATATATATATATATATATATATATATATAATGTATAGGACGGTATAATGGATTGTCAAGTGCTGTATTAAAGTTTGTGATAAAGAGCTGTTCTGAGACATTCAAATACTTTAAACAACAAGATTAATAATGTACAAATTATTGTCCCCGAGGGCTGAATAAACTAATTGATATTGTACAAGGGAATAAGATTTTTTTTACATTTTTAAATTTTCAGCACATATATTTTAACGACTATAATGTAATTTAAGCACCTGTAGTTGAGATTTTTTTTTAATGAGCTGCTTGATTTAACCAATTGTTTTACAATATATCAACTAAACAAGCAAACATCTCAAATATGACAAGAATGTAAATTTTATATCATGTTTAACGCCTAATTGCATTGAATATATGCTTATGCTCATCATAGATAGCAAAAACATGTAATATTCATTGTATATTCATTTTTGAATTATAGAAAATTAGACTAAAAAAAATAGAAAAAAATCAAGAAAAATCGATTTTACAAAACGATTATTTGAATCAATGTTTTGTAGAAATAGATTATTTATGCAGTAACAACCATTATTTGGGAACTAGGTTAAGTGTATCTCCTCCATAATATTAAATCGTGTTTAATATTTTTTTCACTTTAGGCCAGTCTATTTCTATTTGATTATCTTCTTCGATAACTTGTAACGTCTTTATAAGTTTACCATGTGTAGCCTCTGCCTGCTTGCGCTTGAGCCATTTAATTAATAGATTTGTGATTGTGCTTTGGATATTGTTCCCACTTGTTTCCTTTTGTTGTTGAATTTCTGTCATTGGAATGTCCAAATGGATAAAAAGATGATCCCAGTTAGTCCCGACAACTGTTGAATATCTACTGGCGTCTTTTTCAGTTAGTGTTGTATGCCACACTTTTTCACAGTTTAATTTTTTACTCAGGTCTGCAAAAAAATAATCATAAAACAGAAAATATCAACTTTTATATAATATAAGGTGAATTAAATTACTTGTATGTTATTTATTTTACTGCAGTTGGCATGATATAAAAAATTCAAATAATTTACCTTCTCTTGCTTTCATTTTCTTAGCTAAAGGTTTACATCCCGTCTGATTCATTGCTGAAACGACCTTGTCAAAGTGCCATTGAGAATCATTCTTCATAATTATTTCAAGCAGTTTTTTACAACTTTTCTCCCGGTAATCTATCTGTTTAATTTCATCAAAAGCTTGCGGTGTAATAGCTTTAGCTGCAAGTAAATGCGATGCAACCTTTTGGGGATCTAGATATTTAATCATCTCTTTATTATAAATCTTCAACGTCTTCTTTGCTGAATCTTGATAATCTTCAAAATCTTGATCTGTAAGTGTAACTTTTGAGGGTTTATATCAAAAGTAAAAATACAGTAAAATCAAGTTTGGTCTTAATTTAGCATTGTAATACTCAACATTTTTAATTAATTTTCTTTTAAATTTATGTAAATCTACTTTAAACATTTTTTTAAAAATACTGTCTAGTACATTTTAAACACTGAACGAACCAGCTCTTTTACTTTATAATGTTTTATAATATTTATATGTGCATATAAAAAACAAGGAAGTTTTTTTTTGTTTCCATAAAATGTGTATGTTTCATACATCAATACAGTTAATTTTGTAAATAGTAATTTTAATCAGGTTTTTTTTTATCTTTATTCTTTAATTTGAAACCAAAATTCCAAATAGACAATAAAGCAGTAATTTACAAAACGAAACAACATAAATTGTAACTTTTATTATAATCGATATATCGTTTTTTTTTTTTGGAAAAACAAGAACATGAAGCAAGTTACCCTCGGAAAATTCTGTGTCTGAAGGATCAATGCAGTTGAGAACATCGAAGTCTGTAGATCCTAATTTAAAACATATACAATATTTTAGACATCTAACGTGACGGATCTATGATCACTTTACTCAATTCGTCATTACAGATATAGATTCTTGTTACATGATAAATTGCGCGCGTATGTCAAATATAATAATTTTTTAAAGAAAATTCGCTTATTTGTATGTGTATGTCATGTACATCTATGTTTTTATGTTTGCATGTGTCTGTGTTTGTGGTGATATGCATGTATATTTCTGTTCACATGTTAAATATTCACAAGCCAAGAAAGGAATAGGCGTCAGTGAAGAGAGAGGTTTCAGCGTATTTTGTTCCTCGGTTTCTGAAATTGCAAAAAAAAAAAAAAAACAATATAAACATTAGGAGATGGTCTGGTACAATTAAATACATAAATTACAGTTAACATTCATGTTAGAATTACATATAGTCTGCTTTAATCTTGTGATAGACAAAGCGAACAGCTTGGCACACAATACGCAATAATAAATTTATTGGTAAAATCATTGTACCATCTATTACATTTAGTGGTTTAGAGCATCTACGTATTTATAGTATTTATGTTAAGAATTTTAGTAAAAAAAAATACCTACGGAGTCTGGAGTAGAGTTTACAGTTCCCTGTTCTGGTTCTTTGTGTCCTGAAATACAGCTTCTTAATGATGAAGAAATTATTGTTTGCTCTTGCAATGTTTGGTGTTATTATTGAGTTTCGCTTGGATCTTGCATGACTTCTCTTGCCAAACCAAATCAATAACAGCGTAATTAACGCCTTTTAAAATATTTTACACGACTGCAATTATGAAGAGTCTACTTTTATATATTGGAAATTGATCTAGCTTGTTTTGGCTTATTAGTAGTAAAATATAATTTTATTTGTAATTGATTATATGAGCATTGCATGGCGTTTCTAAAATTGCTTTTAAGACAACTTGCACATGATGCATTTTAAAGTATTCTGGGCCCCTAACGATAAGGGAATAAAAAGTCACATAAACGGCTGTCATTATTTGTGCCTGGTCTTCCTTTTTTTCATCACACTAGAGAGTATGTAACAGTGTAATAAAATAATAAATAAATCCAAACGTATATGTGTTGTTGTATAAATATATAGGGCCTATATATATATATATATATATATATATATATATATATATATATATATATATATATATATATATATATCATTCATTCATTAGTCCTCTTTGCTCCTTATGGAGCATAGGGCCTCCACCATTTCCTTCCATTTCTTCCTATCCTCGGCTATTAATTTTGACATCTCCCAAGACATCCCTATTGGCTTCAGTTCTTCAAGAAGACTCCGCCTCCAGGTCTGTCTTGGGCGCCCTCTCTTCCGCTTTCCCTGTGGGTTCCACTCAAGCGCTTGGCGTGTAACATTTGTGTGAGCCTTTCGCAGTGTGTGACCCACCCAGCGCCACTTCCTCCTTCTTATTTTCACACCCAAAGGCTCCTGCCTAGCTTTCCTCCATAGTTCCAAGTTCCGCACTTTGTCCTGCCATCTCAGTTTCAGTATCTGTCTAAGGCATCTATTCATGAAGGTCTGTATCTTTGCTGTGCTTGCCTTGGAGACTCTCCATCTCTGCTCCATACAGCAGAACTGCCTTGACATTAGAGTTAAAATATATATATATATATATATATACTGAAACTTTTTTATCGGCTAAGAGCTTCTGGCTTGTTAAAAATCACACCTTACATGGCTATAGACATTTGCAGTCTGGCCGCAGTGTTTCTTTACTGTGTAATGACAAATGTTTAGAGCCGCTAATATTGCAAATACCCCATAGAAAACTCTTTTAAAGGTCTGGCGGTATTTTACAGCTCAGTCTGTGTAAATATTTTTCTTGTAAACTTGTTTTACGATATAATGTCTCAAAAATATATTGAGAGACCCTGGTTATAATGGTTCGGAGCTGTCTCTATTCTCTCTCTGTCTCTGTCCCTATTATCCTTCCTCGATCTCTCGCTCGCTCTATCTCTGTATGTGGGCGTATTTTGATCACACACACGTAGACACAAGTAGTTAAGGTTAGTTTGAATCAAGTTGATTTAATAATTTTAATAACAACTAATTCTTAGGGACAACGTAATATAATACTTCTAATGTATTTCAATCTCAATCCTTTTTTGCCGTTCACTTAGTTTGTTAAATACATCCCTCTTTCCTCCCGCCTTTAACATACTCCCTGTCTCTAAACAAGTGGCTTTTAATGTTACCCTTGTTCATTCCGCACAACAACGTTTACATAAAACAAACCCGGACTCGACACCGTCTCACAAAACAAAATGGAGGGTTACACATATACACCCGCACACCCACACCCACCCTTACGCACGCATACACGCATATAGTTTACAATATTGCGTACCACATAACACCATTCAAATATTTCACAGCACCCCTTTTTCTTACCGTTTGTCATTTGAAGTTGATTATGTTTAGGTATCAATATTTTTGCTTGTCTGGAAGATGTTTAGAAAAGAAGGAAGGTTAAATCTTTATTTTCAATGAGCCGTAGTGAACGAAAATACCGTTGTCGCTTTTCAAAGATGCTACAATCATCTTGGCTTCTATGGTACACTATTATGTGTACATATTGCAATACCAGACATCTTAACGTGACAATATAAACTGCTTCTCAAAAAACACTACATAGCTTACCAAATCATTCCTTGAATTCTATATTTAACCACACTTTTATGTTTTTACTATAAAATAGGATTCTTCTAAGAACAGGTAGGCCTATCCCTGCATGAATCATGTTATAAATTATCCGGTTTCTTCTTACTGCTACCTTCTCTCCCCAGCCCCTCTCATTCACGTAGTATAAATCTGCAGACGATATTTCTTAGCTACAGATATGATAGAGTAATCTGCCAGTACAGTTGTGTTTAGCTGGCAATCAAAATAACAACTGTCGACCTACTTACACTGAGACAACAACATTCTGTAATGGCTGTTTTATAATAATACAAGTAGGCCTACGCTTTTTGTTCTTATTTAAATTATATTTTACAAAACGCATAATTTATAAAATCTAGTCCAGTGAACTAAAAGAAATATACAAAGCTAGATTCAATAGTTTATCTGTGTTTCGATTGCTTGCCTGATTTTGTCATATGTAAATAATTTTAATGTACTTGTTCTTGCTAAAAACATGGGAAAAATACTTTTCAAAAAGTATATTTGCACTATGAATGTTTTTTTAATAGTATTATAAAAAGTATAAGCTCTTCTTATAATATGAATTCAAGTTAATATAATAATAAATTATTAGAGGAGCTGCACCTCTCCTGTAGCAATATTTTAATGAAGGTGGCATCTTTTGGAAAATTAATTCAAAGTATTTTAGACAAGTTCCTATTTTAAAAAAATATAATCACATATAAACAGCAAGAAACAATAATTACATTGTGTCATATTAGTGACACTGTAATGACTCGCCGCATGCTTAATATGTGCCAAGTTGAACGTGACACGTTTGTGTTTCTATATCAGTCAACTTCAGCAGATTTTTACTTTAAAGCATTTAAAAGGAGTGCGCTAGGCCGAATAATTGTGGGTTTTAGGATCACAACATATTTAATAGCACAGCATGTTTGTCTCGAATAACCCTTGACCTGCAGGGAGTTAATATGTTACATGCAGATCTTCCTAATACATCTTATTCAAACATACACTATTTTAAGTGCGAATTTGAATTTTATTTTTCGCAGAGACATCCCCAGGAATATTTTCAACAACTTCCCAAACTTTCACGGCGATGTGATAAGAGGTGTGGTAATGCATTAAAGACACACAAACAGACACACACACAGACACACACACACATACATTGCTTTATATATATATAGATAGATGTGAGATGAATAGGATTATAACGTACCCTTACTTATTAATTCGCTTTTTAGAGTAGAAATTAGTATTACCTGATCATTATATTGCGTTTTAAGATAATCTGTTAGTACTTGTATTATATTACATTCAGCCAAGCGCCACAAGGGCACATAGAGTGGTAAAAATAAATTGTTAGACTTTTCATTACTAAAATAATAGTTCAATAAAATATTTTAAATAATACATATAAATTTATAAACATAGCACTCTTTTTCAATCTCGACCTCTCTCTCTCTCTCTCTCTCTCTCTCTCTCTCTCTCTCTCTCTCTCTCCACACACACATACACACATACACAATAATTAATAATTACAATTTTCTATAAATTGCTCCAAATCATGCCTTTACATCATATATTTAAAATACAAATATTCAGCAGTGAGAATTCTGCACACGTTAAGCAGCCATTCCAGCAGAGATATAACATGTCACGAATTAATAAAAAAGAAAACATTGATGATGAGGTGTATATAATGTTCTCTGCTATAAAATATTGCATACATATGTCTGTGAAAAAATTCTACAAGTTAAAAAGCAATTGTTTTTTTTATAAAACACGTTGTCACAGCTTATATAACTTATGTGTATTCATTTTACAATCCACAGCAGAATGTGTGACTTATAAACTATTAGGTATTGTGTCGTTATTGGATATTTTTATAAACTATTATTGACGAAAAATATTAGATTTAATTTAAATTATGCAACATTATACATATTAGAATGGACCCTTTTATAGTATTTTCATGTAACAATTCAATAGACGGAAGACGACATGACGACTAATCAAGCTAAACTAGATTCTTATAGAAAAATATTAAAGATACTCAATTAAAGATATTGCAGATTTTTTACACGTTTAGATAATAACGTTTGCATTGTTCAAGTGTGTAATATTTTTTGAAAAAACCACAAACTATACAGATAAGCCATAGTTCAAGAATTTCAAGTTCAATAAAGCAGCATTAAAATTCAAATAATTGACCATTATAAAAAGACGAGAAAAATGGCCCGTTGAGGAAGGATACAACGGGCGCTAGGTTGATAGTGCTGTCTATTTTCTCTAAACTAAAACCAGCCCCCCCCCCCCAATACACACACCCCAAAACATGTCTACCGTCCCATTCAACGAAATGTAATTATATACTTTTTCCATTGCCCGCCCCCTCCCAGAACATTCTACCCCCGCCCCCAAAAATTTTAAATACCCCCACCCCTCTTTGGGGAGGAAAATGTCTAAAAGAAACACTGGTCGCGTTTGTAGATCATACAAACTAAAGTAAGAGCCTGGGCGGGGCTTCGCCCCTACCGGAAGAGATGCATCAAAAGAACTGTGCACGCAAAACACTTTTTAGATGAGAAAAACTTCCCACCTCCGGGGAGGAAAAAGTCTGAAAGAAACACTGGTGTCGCGCTTAGCCACTACCCGAAGAATTGCATGAAAGAAACTCTGCACGCAAACCACTTTTTAGATTAGACACATGAATTAGGCTGTACTTTTATTATAGAGTATCGATGACGACATTTCTTTTGAGTTCTTAGACGTTCTTACGCGAGGGATGAGCTTCGCCCCTACCCGAAGAATTGTATGAATATAACTCTTCACGCAAATCGCTTTTAAGATTAGACAAAATTGGCTTTTTTATTCAATGTTTACTCGAGAATCAATGACGTCATATTACTGTGTGCACTCTCCGGCTTGATATTATTTTCTACTATATGCTCCAATGTGACGTCATATTTCGTTTCCGTATTAATATGTATGTTTTTAATTTGCTTGTGTTTTCTCTAGAGCGTTCTTGGCAGATACATAGATAGACAGATACATACACAGACAGCGAAATTATTAGTATTAATGCTCCAATGTGACGTCATATTTCGTTTCCGTATTACTATGCATGTTTTTAATATGCTTGTGTTTTCTCTAGAGCGTTCTTGTCAAATACTTAGATAGACAGATACATACTATTAGTATTAATAATAACGAGACGGCCCGCGGCAAAACATACGCCGCTATTTAGTTGTTTCTAATTTTCAATAATTCATAATTTGTGAATTCGACAGTACCAACGCTGACACTGAAAATATTTCTTTAAAACACTATAAGTAGCTCGTTAAGGACCATAACCCCCCCCCCCCCCATCCTTCCCCCCCTCCCCCCCCCCTACGTTTAAAATCGTTGGCTCTGCTTGTAAACATTTAGAGTGAACACAGCTCACTAAAACCATGTAGGGGTGGGGAGGTAGGGAGAGCGTTTGCAGCTTGTTTTCTAACGGCTCGAAGAGGAGAATTATATATATAGATTGACAGTAGATTACTCATAGTTGTACAATAAACCTCATAACTAAACATTCAGTTTTCGTTTAATAAATAAATAAATAAATAAATAAATAAATAAATAAATATATATATATATATATATATATATATATATATATATATATATATATATATATATATATATATATATATATATATATATATATATTTCAGTGCCCTCCCCCCCCCCCCCAGAAAAAAAGTCTGGAAAAAACACTGAGTCCGTTTATTCTTAAGAGTTTAAATATATCGAAGATCTTTTATTTTTTGTTGTAGAAAAGTATCGATTTATCATCTACATCATCTATATCATCTACATCATCTACATCATCTACATCATCTACATCATCTACATCATCTACATCATCCACATAATCTACATCATCCACATCATCCACATCATCTATATCATCTACATCATATATATCATCTATACCATCTACATAATCCACATCATCCACATCATCCACATCATCTATATCATCTATATCATCTACATCATCCACATAATCCACATCATCTACATCATCCACATCATCAACATCATCTACGTCACCTACATCATCTACATCATCTTCAAATGCATCCACATCCACATCCACATGTATCTCATATCGAAACATCTATAGTTGATATATATATATATATATATATATATATATATATATATATATATATATACACCAAAAAACCTATCAAGTGACTTTTGTAAACACACTGATACGTGTTGTGGGTTATTGTGTGCGTCGTTCAACATATAACACAAACAACCGCTCAAAGCTTCAAAACACAAGACTCAATACAACAAAGTTAGTTATTTCAATGAATAAATAAATAAATAAATATATATATATATATATATATATATATATATATATATATATATATATATATATATATATATATATATATATATATATATATACTAGCCGTCCCGGCCAGGCCCTGCTCTGGCTTCTGTGAAAAACCTTTCTGTTAAAGACCATTACCTGTGTGTTTAGTAATCATCATAAACCCGGCATTGCCCACCCAAACCACAACCAACCAAAACCAAAACAACAAAACGCAAACTTAACGCTAACACAATTACAAAAACAAACGAAAACAAAAACAAAAACCTAACAACAAACCCAACCACAACCACAAACACCAATACGAACACAAAGAGAAAAAAACGAAAACAAACCAAATCCAAACGCAAAACCAACCACAAACACAAATACAAACACAAACCCAAATAAAAAAACACAAACGAAATCGAAAAAAGAAAGAACAAAAACGAACCAAATCTAAACGCAGCCACTAAGGTAACCCCAACCTAAACACAAAGAAAACACTAACGCGAACATAAACGCAAAGTGCTCAGTCTAGCCCGGGGCGGAATCGGCCGTTTCAGCTTAATAAATGACTATAGTACCCCAACTTATTTATAGCCTTTTGCACTCACTTAAACGAACGTAGGCGCCAAACCGAACACGGGAGGCCCGGGGCCCCAAATAGCACCCTGTCTGGGCACCAGAGGACGCCCGGATTCGATTCACTTAAAGACTATATTAACCTTTCTTATCAATACTCTATCGCACTGTTTAAAGCGAAATTAAACACCATAGCGCTCACAGGATAGCCCAGGGCGCCAAATTGAACCCTGGTGGGGCGCCGGCGGAATCGCCTGTTTCAATTTAATGAACAATTATAATAATCCAAGCTTATCCGTAAAATACCTACAACATTTGTACTTGATCAATCCCCGCTAATTATGTAATTGTTTTTTTTCCCAAACCTAAAACAAAGTAATAAAAAGTAAATTCTGTTCCACGAATGCAATGTTTTATAAAGGGACGTAATTGTGTTTTCCTAATTTATCAAAGGGAAGTAAGTTCTAAAGACCTAAATATAAACAATTAGAATTTTTGTAAAAGATGATATTTTTCCCACGTTTTCTTTAACTTGCTTTCGCGTCTGTTTGTTTGTTTGTTTGTTTTTCCAATCAAATCTTGCGATCGAAATTCCGGGCACATCCTAGTTCGCTAGCGCGCTGAAATTTTCAGGGAAGCTTTGTTTACGATGACAATACAATATTCAATTATTATTATTATTACTAAATTGATCCATGGAAAAATTGTATGGATCATTTTAGACTCCTATTGATTTGTACCAAAAAGGGACATAGCCTAGTAATTGTAATTTGATACAAGTAAGGTTCGGTACTTTCCCTCTTTTGGCTTACTGAAAAACATATGAACGTCGATTGGAAAAGGCACGTGTTTTTTACAAGTTGTCTTCGTTTACCCAAAAAAAATGAATGCGAGAAGATAAAATCGATAGCAAGATTTGAATGCAAACAAACAGACAAAGACTAAAAAGTAGAAAATAATTATCAATAAAAAAAGTTTTTAAAAACCCACGTTTCCTGATTGAACTAAAATGTAGAAAATAAATGCTATACATCACAATAATGCAAGCGATCACTCTACTATGAGCGATCGCAAACTGCGTGCGCATTATGACAAAAAATGAAAAACGTGGGGCGCTGAAGTAAAAGTTTTGTATCGGTCATTGTTAATATAAGAACGGAAGTACTAATTTACGCTATTTCCGATTTCTCAAAAAACGCATGTAAATTTATAAAGTACTAATAATATTGCGCTATATTACGCACATTAGGTTTTGGTGCTCGCTGGGTGCGCAATTTTTTTTTTTCTAATAGATTTTATTCTATTTTTAAACGTTTAAGTAAACAAAAATCATGTCTATATTCCGAGTTGACATCCCACGTAGTGTTATATTAGAATATTCGAGAAAGTTTAGGGGAGATCACTCCCGGTTTATTTTTCCTTATTTTATGTGGGTTTTTTTTTTTGCTCCATTCAGTGATTCCAATATTTTTCCTTTATGTATATTATCTCACCAATGCCACATCTGTGATATTTGCTATCTAGTCTAGTGATTTATTTCATCAACTGTGAGTTGCCTATAAGTTGATTTTTTGATTACTATTTACTCTTAGTTTCTATTATATTTTGGTATATACCAAGTGTCATTTTTATACTTGTACACTTATTAAACAGTATTTGACAATTTCTCCTAGTTGTGAGTAACATCATTTCAACGTGTTCATTCCCCTAGATCATTTTGACGAGCGCACGTTGTATTTTGTTATGTTCATACTCTGTCTAGTGGATCTCTGTCATTAACTACACATAAACGAACCCGGAGTGTTCGCTACCTCTGCGGCTGTCAGATAGCGATCATAATATATATATATATATATATATATATATATATATATATATATATATATATATATATATATATATGTATATATATATATAGATATATATATATATATATATATATATATATATATATATATATATGGTTCCATGACAAATGATCTCAGGACAAATGATCTCAGACAAAATATCTCAGACAAAATATCTCACGGACAAATGATCTCAGGACAAATGATCTCAGGACTAATGATCTCAAGGACAAATGATCTCAAGGACAAAAGATACCAGGACAAAATATATCAGGACAAATGATATCATGGACAAATGATCTCAGACAAAATATCTCAGACAAAATATCTCACAGCAAAATGTTGATAGTATGTACAATGATTTTAGTTCATTTGAACTTTTTTTTTAAATTGACTGTCAATATGGTTTTGTTTACTTTCTTTACGCATCATAATTGTGAATAAAATTAATTTGTTAAACTTAACAAACCATCAAAAGATTTATTAAACTTAATCTTTGTAATGGCCTTTGATTTGAAAAAATAAAAATTAAAACAAACTTTCTCCTTTAGCCTGAAAGGTATGATAAATGATAATGTATAAAACAAAGCAACGGTAGCTATACAACAATAATGTTTAAAACATGCGACATATCTTTCAAAAATGTTAATGGGTCTCTAGGTTCGTAACGTAAAATTATTGTTTTTATTGCATGATCAACACAAACATAACGTTTACGTTTCATTGCTGACAATACATCATTGTGATAACACCTCTCCAATACTATGTGATCATGTATTGTGTGAACTCTTGCTCGACATGTTCTAACTCCGCGATGACCGCTGTTTGTCTTAAATAAGCATTAGTCACCTGATCACTAAGGTGTGACCGACGCATAACTATTGAATTTAGCTATTAGTTGTATTGTTCATGGAGGGCGGATGTCTTTCCCTTAAGGCATGTCTCTACCATCAAAGCGGGCTGCCACCTTGAAACGAAGGTGTTTCTCTATTGTTATTTCATCCTCTTTGATCTAGTTTCGTCCATCTGACATGGTTGGATTCTCTCATGTTTGGCAAGCCCGCCTACAAACAATTTCCTTAATCTTCTATAGTAATAATCCTAATTTTAAAATGCAATATACAATTTTAAAAGTGCAATATGATAAATGTATACGGCAAACATTTCTTACAATTTTCATATGAGCCTATAAACAATATTAAACATATTAAACAAAACCATACGACAGCTAATAAAAATTGTTCAGATCAACTAAAATCACCCAACACACTATTAAAATTTAGGTGTGAGATATTTTGTCTGAGATATTTTGTCTGAGATCAATTGTCCGTGGTATCATTTGTCCTGATATATTTTGTCCTGGTATCTTTTGTCCGTGAGATCATTTGTCCTTGAGATCATTTGTCCTGAGATCATTTGTCCTGAGATCATTTGTCCGTGAGATATTTTGTCTGAGATCATTTGTCCTGAGATCATTTGTCCTGTCACCATATATATATATATATTCTACGACTAAAGTCACGTGCACCCAAACAACATTTGTATTCTACCACTAAAGGCCTGTTGCGTAGAATGTGACAGACCAGGTCTCAACACGGATGTGATACACTTGTTTGGGCTGACGTCATCAAGGTTAACCTTCAGCACCCAACACGTTTGTATCGTCCGCGGTGTAAAAGTCGAGGGGATGCGATAGAATCTTCTGATATATTTGTGGGTCGTTAAAAATTTTGACAATTCTAAAACAAAAAAAAAAACGCTTGTAATCTGATAAAACTAAACCAAACAGCTGCATCGCAATCGAACACTATCTAGACTTAAAACTGAGGTTATAGAATGAATTTTATTCGCAACCAGGGCTGTAGATAGCAGGACTTTACCAGGCCTTTATTTTTATTGCTGGGAAGAAGCGGCTATAACATGTTTATAGACATGCATAGCTTTTACATTTTTCGTTCTAACATTTGCAACAGTACACTATATTACAAACACTCATTTGGATATATGCCAAAAGCAACGCATTAAAACTAACACATCGCCTGATCTGAATGGTTAAGGATAAAGACGTTAGAAATACTGCTTTAACTAGATTCATAATGCCCTTTTCAGTTACGTTATGTAATTTGATACTCCCAAAAGGTTCACCCGTCCCCTCTTCCTCTTTCTTTAATTAGTGCAGAAAAATTCTTTAAAAATCATTTCAGTCACGTAAGTTTAATCGGCGAATAAATTACATTTTAGTAATTCCAAAACCAGTTAATGACATGCCGTGAATATGTTGGCCTTTCTGTGGTAAAACTAACAGGCTATGCAATAGAAAGTTAAAAACATAATGATGGTAGGAAAAGCTTCATTAGAGTGTTTCAAAATTGAGTCACAAAATGTGCCACATACCCACACAAAACAAAAACAAACGGATTTTGTAAACTAAATAAAAGCTGGTAAAAAAGGGGATGTTGTGTTATGTCTTAGTAGTTTTTGTTCCGTCCCTTGTTCTATATTTATCTTGATGATGTCTCTTGTCTCTGAGTTCTGAGTTCTGAATAGCTGTGTCGTGTGTGTCGTGTCAGTTATCCAAGGAGTAAGCATTAAACAAAATGTGTGCTGAGATGTACGCTGTGATATGTGATGGATTCTGTGATGTGTGATGTGTGATGTGATGTGCGATGTGAGATGTGTTGTGTGATGTGAACTGTGATGTGTGCTGTGATGTGTGTTGTGATGTTTGCTGTGATGTATGTTGTGGTGTGGCTGTGATTTATGCTGTGATGTGTGCTGTGTGATGTGATGTGTGACGTGATGTATGGTGTGATCTGTGCTGTGATGTGTGCTGTGATGTGTGCTGTGATGTGTGCTGTGATGTGCGCTGTAATGTGTACTGTGATTTGTGTAAAATACAAAACTAAAGTCAATGTAAACAAATATTGTTCCTCTAAGTGATATCAATAAAAAATATAACATCACTGAACTAGAAGAAAGTCTTCCATGTTAAAAATAAACACACTATCTGCAAGGACTACTTTCACAATCCCATTGTTAACAATAATACATCCTGGTTTAGGCTTACTGTGTGAAATGTTTGAAACACACGGCTTTTTTTTTAATCACGCACGGCTGTTGTATGCAATCTACTAGACGATCTGTTGTAAACGTAACTCGTATTAAGACACGCTTCGCGGGTCAAAAGTATCGACTGTACACTCAAATACAAAGCAGCCCTCGCATAAAAGTTTTTTTTAAAGTAGCATTGCAAATTATATTCACTGAAAATATTGTACGGTTCTTAAAATAGGTGGGGAAGGTTGTTTACATGACAGTTGCGTGTGCAAAGTCGTGTATAAAAACGTTAACACCAGCCGTGTGTACAGCCCATTGCTTACGTCACAAGACAAGCGACCGTTGTTGTATAGAAACAGGTAAGTTTGGTTTTATTGAATGCTGTTCATTGCCATTTGTAATTAAATTTAGTTCAGCAGAATGAAATCATACAAGTAAATATAACGGCTTTAAAGCTGACTTTCAAATATTATCTATAATAAAATAAAACACATTTAAGCTTTAACTGTTAATAGATGGTGTAGGGCGATAAAGTCAAGATAGAAGTTACTTCTGCCGCATTCATTCATTTATATTGTGGCGTTAGTTTGGCTCTCAATTAAAGCATCTCTATTGAATTTAATGAACCCCCACCAGGTGTGTATGTGTATCTACAAAATCTTTCTAATTAGGACAATTAAAATATGTCACAGGTATTTTTTTTACGGGTGTTAAAATTTAATCGTGCATCAATATCACCGAAAATCGCAAACAGACTTTAAAATGTTTTTTTCACACTCACAAAAAGGAATATTTATTCAAATCAGTATGACTTCTGCTGTAGCTTTTCAGACACATGTTCAGAAATTCGAGACTCACCTTAAATTCAGCAAACGTTGTGTTCTTGTATTTCCCAACACCATACAGATCAAGGAAAAAGTATCTTAATTTTTTCCGGTTCCAAACTAGAATAGTATAATTTAGCTTTGTAAACCACGCAGTTAGGACGCTGACTGCCATTAAGTGCCATTAAACATGTAAATCAAAATTGTCCATACGTGTCATCTATAAATGACGTTACATTTTTAAATAATTTTTACACCCACCCCCCTTCTCTCCGTCATACATCGTCACTAAAAACCAGACCCTCACCCAAAAATGACGTTAAATGACGATTTATATTGAATTTTTCTTAAAAGATCCATTTTTTTTTTAAAATCTTGTACTTGGTCAACATAGAGTATATTTATCAGTTACTAATACAATGTATTGAAACAGTTTTCTAAAACGCAAACAAAACGTCAAAATTATACTTTTAATAATATTTTATAATGAAAAAGTGTGACATTACACTATCTGAATTCCCCCGCCCCCCCCCCCCCCCCCATCAAACACTGTCATAAAATTACGGCCGGAACCCTCTCCTCTTACGTCGGTCGGTCGGTCGGTCGGTCGGTCGGTCGGTCGGTCGGTCGGTCGGTCGGTCGGTCGGTCGGTCGGTCGGTCGGTCGGTCGGTCGGTCGGTCGGTCGGTCGGTCGGTCGGTCGGTCGGTCGGTCGGTCGGTCGGTCGGTCGGTCGGTCGGTCGGTCGGTCGGTCGGTCGGTCGGTCGGTCGGTCGGTCGGTCGGTCGGTCGGTCGGTCGGTCGGTCGGTCGGTCGGTCGGTCGGTCGGTCGGTCGGTCGGTCTATGATCTAACCCTACCTCACTAGCTTCTCTTTCAAAAATATCTATCACTACTTCCATGTCCATTGGACCCTCGTTACTTTTTAAGCCAATCAGCTGAAGACATGGGACATATGATTTTGTTTGTTCAACTAAGCGTTGGTTACCCATTTTAGTTTTTTTCTAAAGCTCTCTTAGCCTCTCGTTCAGCTAACTCTATCTTTAGTTTTGTTTCCTCTCTATGTTTTTCTTCTGCTTCTGCTAGTTTATTTTCAGCCCACTCTAATTTTATACTTCTGGCCCAATGCCAAGAAAAAACCAAGTGACAGTTTATCTTCCCCGCTCATTGTGTTTCCCTACTTCACAGTCACGGTGGGCGTGTCGGGTAGTTTCTAATGGTCGAAATCAAAGACGAACAATGTCAAGTAGTGGTCAGTAAAAGTTCAGGTACGCAACTACGCGGAAAGGTTAATTGCGGTCCCAGTAATGACAACTTAGAAAGTTAACTTAACCTCTTCGACTATAGAGAATTTCACGCGGGTATATCTAAACCCAATGGTAGAAGGAAACCAGAGTAAGTTGTTTGCCGAGAGCACCGCACGATTTTTGCGTTACTTTTCAAAATTTAGCATTGCTACATGCACTGCCAAGCTAGTAAACTACTAAATGTGATTGTTACTACTAGCTAGCAAACTCGAATCTACCGAATAACGCTAGCTTTCTAGGATAGACGTAAATGTGTATACTGTGTCTTCTGCTATCTAAAGTAATGAGCATTAACTAATTAATAGCCAATGTAAATAGCACTTTCTCAAACGTGTATACAATCACGCATGTCTTTCAATAAATAGAACAAAGCATTAAAGCGTAAAATAATTTTATTTAAATTTGCACAGATGCCATACGTCTAACTACTACGAAATATTTTATCGAAAATCTAAGAAATACTTTCGACCTCACAAAATGGGTAATAAAGCCTCAGGTGGAGCTTATGGCGTGCCAAAAGGTAAGCAAAGCCCCGTCAGACATAATTATTTAATTTATATAAATATAGGCCTATATATATATACATATATATATATATATATATATATATATATATATATATATATATATATATATATATATATATATATATATATATATATATATATATTCATTACCATGTGGACCCAAGTGAAACAAAGAGACGCAACTAAGCCTTTTTATCGTACTCTAATACACAAAATTGGATCCATGACATTCCGGCTACCTGTGCTGCATTGACAACTGAACAAAGTTTTAGATATATCATTATCGTATTTATATATTTTAATCGATTTTTTAATAAATATAACATTTAACGAATGAAACAATATAATTCTAAAATAGTGTTATAATACGTTTGCATTGTGCAGAAACATTGAGTTTAATTACTAATGTCTAGTTTATGTTTTCATGAAATTAGGTATACAACCATCAGCTAATAGACACATCTTTGTAAGCTACTGCCATAAAGACAAAATGTTGGTGAATAAAATATATAAAGGGTTGAAGGTAAACAAAGCTTGTTGTTATTCAATTATTTAACTTATTGTTATCTGTCTAAAAAAAGTAAATATTTAGAACTCACGGGTAAATACAGTTCCTAGAACGACTTGAGTTATCCTTCTTTCATTAATTAGCCGTTGATAGAACATCATAATTTTAGTGTTATCTTGGGGAAAAAGATGGCATTGTCAAGGTATTGAGAGAAAATCATATAGTTTTAAATTATATTATAATAACTTGGAAATGCAATAATCAAAGATTACTGATTTTTTTTTTCAAAAAAATTCTTATAGTTTGTTGCCCATCGCATACATACATATATATTGTAACGTTAACCTATCTATCAGCCAAATAGAAGGAGAACGTCCCCGGATTCTTTTTTCGGGGTCATATGCAAATGCCTTACGGCCTAAGTGGATGAACACTTAACACAACGACCACTAGGGCTCGAATTTAATGTCTAGGGAAGCTAGTGATACTATTGTAATTAACACTCATCCAATCTACATACGACCTTTTAATCAGCGAACACAGTTGTGGCAGAACACAAAGATGAACTAGATAAAATATTTAATGTATAAGATATCAAAAACCCAACTTACACAATGTAGGAAAAATCACTATCACAGATTTCTACACTGTCAAAAAATAGCCACAGGCCACACAACACTGCTGTAGCTTCAGGAATTACTTAGCGACAAGTAATATTAAACTAGAAGACTAAATCAACTTAAGAAAGCAAGGCACACACAGGTCTTAAGTACTCTCACGTTCAAATGGTCAGAGTCTATAGCCGGACAATATGGACGGCTGCCTGATCAAGGTAAAACTGCCTCGTAGACTGCCAGGTCAAGATAAACTGCCACGTGTTGCGAGTGTGCAGTGCAATTAAAGACTTCTGTGACAGGGGAGGTTATCCTCAACTCATGTCGCCATTGGTTGGGATAATCATCTGATCAGAATCATTCAATCAGATTTTAATGGAAAATTTCTATGTCTCAAACACCTTAATAAGTCAGTGGAAAAACCCCAGGTGTTACACCATCATTCCATATAAGGAATTATACAATGTCAAAATAAAAATGACTCGACCTAAGTAGGTCACATCCCCTCCCTTTTTGGAAGTGACAGATAGGTTCCACAAAAACATACATAAGGAACCAATCTGGCAATGAAATAACAAAAATGTTTTACAAATGTAGGCAATCAAAATCATAATACCAGATGAAAATATCCCTGAACATAAAAGGGAAGTAACTCCAACTTTTACAATTGGTGAAAGGGGAGTAACTCTTCAAAAAGTAATTATACATCAAAATCCCTCAAAGAAGGGTATTACAATATTTCCATGTGGATATTAAAAGTGGTAAACCCGCCAGGGTAAGACCTTTATTTCAATGACTAGCTACAATATCAATTGAGTCATATGAGACATATTATTATAAAAGATTACATATAATCAAAAACCACCTTTAATTAAGGTTCACCTGAAAATAAACAAAATATTCAACAGGATTGGAATTTTGAAAAAAATTCAAAACTCACACCACTCATTTTCATATGAGTGACACTCAAACAAAACCTGTTTATGGTCCTAATGAACCACAAAGCATGTCACATGATCAATGTGTACAACAAGATTTTACATCCTTGACAAACAATCAGCCACAACATTATCACTACCCTTAATGTGTGAAATTTCCAGATTAAAATTTTGGAAATATAAGCACCATCTCAATATTCTTTGATTTGTCTGCCCTAACTTAGAGGTAAATTTCAGGGGATCATGGTCAGAAAACACTCTGACTGGATTGGTTGAAGAAGAGACATAGACTTCAAAATGTTGTAATGATAAAACCAAAGCTAAAGCTTCTTTTTCAATAGTAGAATAATTCTTTTGGTTCTCATTTAACTTCCTGGAAAAAAAGGCAATGGGATGGTCAATTCCCATGTTGTCTTCTTGAAATAGGACTGAGCCAATGGCTAAGTTGCTAGCATCAATGGCAAGTTTAAAGGGCTTGCTAAAATTTGGTGCAGCCATAACAGGAGCATTTGATAAAAATGACTTAATGGTTAAAAAAGCTTCTTGACATTTATTGGACCATTCAAATTCAACACCCTTTTTCAATAATGCAGTAAGAGGTTCAGCAATAGCTGAAAAGTTTTGACAGAACCGCCTATAGTAACCAGCCATCCCAAGGAACTTTTTGATCTCTTTACAATTTTTGGGAGGTGGTAACCTTACAATAGCATCTACTTTAGCTTCAATGGGCCGAACTTGGTTCGTTCCCACTTGATAACCCAAATAGGTAATTGAAGCTTTACAGAAATCACTTTTATGTAAGTTTACAGTAAAATTCACTTCAGACAATTTTCTAAAAAGGTTAGTCAATTGAACAATATGTTCTTCAAAAGTATTAGAAAATACAACTATATCATCTATGTAGGCCTCACATTGGTCTATGTCAGCAATGACAGAGTTAATGACCCTCTGGAAAGTTTGACCAGCATTTCGCATACCAAAGGGCATACGTTTGTATCTATAAAAACCATTAGGGGTTACAAAAGCAGATTTTTCTTTTGCACGGTCAGATAAGGGGATTTGCCAGTATCCTGAAAGTAAATCAATTTTGGAAATTATCTTAGCCTGACCAACTTTATCAATAACGTCTTCTATCCGAGGTAATGGATAGGAATCAGCTTTGGTGAGCGCATTTACCTTCCTAAAGTCGGTCACAAACCTGAAAGACCCACCGTCTTTCGGGACTAGGAGACATGGGGAACTCCAGTTGCTGAAACTGGGCTCAATGATATCATTCTTGAGCATATAATCAATTTCATCTTTTATCAAAGCAGCTTTTTCCGGGTTAACTCTATAGGGGTGTTGTTTAATGGGTTTTGCGTCACCAACGTCTACATCATGAGGTGGTACTTTCGCTTCCTTGGGGACATCCCCAAAGATAGAGGGAAATGTCTCAAATAACTGAGACAACCTATGGCTTTCCTCTGTGGACAAATGCATAAGGTGGACATTCAAATTATCTAAAAAGGAAGAATTTACCAATTTTGGGGGTTTCAATTTATCATGTATCACATCATCAGAAACATTTGAACATACAGGTAAAGTAATTTTAGCTGTGGATTGAAAATTGTTACAATTATCATAATACTTTTTCAGTGAGTTGACATGATACACTGTCTGTTTCTTTCTTCTGTCGGGCGTATTGACAACATAGTTCAAATCACTTAATTTTGAATGCACAGTAAAGGGTCCACAATATCTCAAGGATAACGCATTGTTCAGATTCGGCACTAACACAAGAACTTTGTCGCCTGGATCGAATGTTCGTTTACAAGAACTCTTATCATACAGTCCTTTCATTCTCACTTGGGCCTTTCTTAAGTTCTTGTGAGCCATTTCGCACACGGCTTTCAGTCGAACGTGAAAATCGTCGAAGTTTTCCACTGGATGATCACTGGTACCTGTCCAACGTTCGTGTATCAGCTTCAGGGGGCCACGGACAGAATGTCCAAACACAAGTTGAAAAGGCGAGTAGCTTAAAGAGTCCTGGACACAGTCCCTCGCGGCGAAAATAATCCAAGGAACAGACTCATCCCATTGGGTGTTACTATTAGCGAATGTCCTTAGCATGGTTTTGAGGGTTTGGTGGAACCTCTCAAGTACGCCTTGAGACTGAGGGTGGTAGGCTGAGCTGGTGATGTGGGTAACGCCTAGCTTGGCTAGCGCTTCCTGAAAATGGTGACTGGTGAAGTTGCTGCCTTGATCTGTTTGCACGATTCTAGGTAATCCAAAGGTAGTGAAGAACCGGGTCATGGCTCTGACTACGGTCTTTTCCTTAATGTTCCGTAAGGGAATCGCCTCGGGAAAACGGGTACTTGAACACATAAAGGTAAGTAGGTACTCGTTGCCCGCCTTGGTTTTAGGCAAGGGACCTACACAGTCCATGACGATTTTAGAAAAAGGTTCTTCTAATACAGGAATCGGACTCAAAGGGGCCTTAGGAATTGTCTGGTTTGGCTTTCCGACCAACTGACAGTTCGTGCAACTTCTACAGTAACGCGACACATCTTTTCTCATTTTGGGCCAAAAGAACAGTTCTTTGATCTTCGCCGTTGTTTTAGTGACTCCTGGGTGTGCTGACATTGGATGGTCATGTGCCAGCTTAAGTATTTCATGCCGATAAGGTGGAGGGATCCACAGCTGGTTTTTACTCAACCATGGTTCGGCTGGTGAGGCATTCACTGGTATAGCGCGACGAAAGAAGAGGCCGTTCTCGGAGAAATATTCTCCATCGTCAGATGATAGAGATTTTTCGACCGTTGCTTTGAGTTCCGCGTCGACTTGTTGAGCTTTAATGATGTCTTCCTGAAATATCCTCAGGGGTAAGCCCAGACTTGTGTTTTCTGGAAGCATAGACTCCAGTTTGGGAGTCGAATTTCTTGACGATGATGGCGGGTGTGGTTCAGACGTTGTGTCAGCCAATTGTTTGGTCTGGCTTCTTGTCACCGCACATGCAGGATACAGTTCATTATCATTATCTGGAACTGTTGACAAAGGGTCTGAAACCGTACAGGGGTATACTTTGCTTCCCGCAAGGTCATTCCCTAAAAGTAGGTGTACTCCTGGGACTGGAATACTATCTATCACACCTAAAATGACCTCACCTTCGACGAGATGATGTTTCAGGGCAAACTTGTGTAGAGGGACGACAGTAGATTTTGTCCCCACTCCCTGAATAATGGAAATCCTTCCGGTGTTCGTCTCTGGTGTAATGTCCATTGAACTTTTCAAAAGGAGTGATTGTGACGCTCCTGTGTCTCTTAGGACGGTGATATTCTTCTGAGACAACGGGTCACCTGGTTTGCTAATGATGGCTTCGGCAATAAAAGATGAAAAGTCAACTTTTCTCGATCCCTCGAGATCGGTAGACTCGGAAGAAACTGGATGGTGGCGAGAACAGTCAAAATGTGACTGCACATAATGTGTGGAGACTTGACTACCTTCTTGCGGACACTTAGGGTTAGAGTCCTTTTGAATTCTAGAGTTCATAGTTGAACTGGCTGCTTGAGGGGATAGAGCATAGTGCGCGGAAGTACGCACCACCTCTCTGTTATTCTGAAGACGTTTGTAACAGTCCTTGACATGGTGACCAGGCCTTTTGCAGAACTGGCATACTGCTCGACGATTGAGAGTTGATCTTGGTTTCTCTTTGGACTGTGATGCCTTCAAATGTTGGCCAACAGGAGGATTGCTGCCAAAAAGGGGAAGCACGGGGTTGAGGCGGTTTCCTGACACTGGTGGTTTCTTATGCACCAACATATATGTGTCAGCCGACTCAGCAGCCTTCTGGATGTCAGTTATCTTGTTATCCAGAATGTGTAGTCGTATCTCTTCAGGCAGGGACGATAGGAATTCTTCCCTTAGGATAAGTGACCTGAGTTTCTCAAACTCAGAAACTTCCTCAGAGTGTAGCCACCTTGAGAATATTTTCTCCTTTTCAAAGAGAAATTCCACATATGATTGTGTGGGTAACTTGCGGAGTGTTCGGAATTTTGTCCGATAGGCCTCGGGCGTCAGTGCGTAGGCCTTTAAAATGGCAGTCTTGACCAAACTATAGTTATTTTGAACGTCGTGAGAGAGTGCCTGGTATGTTTTTGAAGCTTTCCCAGTAAGGACAGAGCTCAATAAAGCAGTAATGGAAGTTTCGGGCCATTCACATGTCTTCGCTAAACTCTCAAACGAGTTAAAGAAAACGACCAAATCTGTTTCATCAAATTTAGGAACTAGTTTCCCAAATTTGGCAATCACTTGCCCTACCGACAACTTTTTTGGATCTACCTGAGAAGTGACATCACTAACTTGACCAAACTCTAATTCCAACCTCCTCTTATCTAAAGCAATTTTAGCCTCTAACTCCTGTTTCTCTAGAGCACTTCTAGTTTCAAACTCCTTTTCTTTTAAAGCCTTCTCTAAAGCAATTCTAGCTTCTAATTCTATCTTCTCTAGAGGTTTCTCCTCGCGGAGTAACACCCCAGCCAACAAGCTTTCATCAAATACCCCTTCATTAATGAAATGAACAACAATTTTGTCTCTCAACACCTCTGACTTCTGCGTAACAGAATAATCCAATTTCAATTCCTTAACAACACTAATCAAAACTTTTCTACTCAACTTTTCTACACCTTCAAAAGTAGGATTAGCCAAAAAAGACTCCATAACACTAACTTTCAAATCACAACAAGCCTAGGTTCACTAACTTAACACGGTGAGTTGGGCCGTGTACTTGACCTCTAAATGTAGGACGTGACACGTCTGCTTATTTGACCTAGATACTCTAGCCTGAGCGCGCGTTGTAAGAACACTGCGCTACTGGATATAAAAACAACTAAATCCAACTAACCTTAGTATTCAACTGATATAACCAACAACTGGAACGACAGATTAAATCTCGGCGAGCTCCCACTTTGTAACGTTAACCTATCTATCAGCCAAATAGAAGGAGAACGTCCCCGGATTCTTTTTTCGGGGTCATATGCAAATGCCTTACGGCCTAAGTGGATGAACACTTAACACAACGACCACTAGGGCTCGAATTTAATGTCTAGGGAAGCTAGTGATACTATTGTAATTAACACTCATCCAATCTACATACGACCTTTTAATCAGCGAACACAGTTGTGGCAGAACACAAAGATGAACTAGATAAAATATTTAATGTATAAGATATCAAAAACCCAACTTACACAATGTAGGAAAAATCACTATCACAGATTTCTACACTGTCAAAAAATAGCCACAGGCCACACAACACTGCTGTAGCTTCAGGAATTACTTAGCGACAAGTAATATTAAACTAGAAGACTAAATCAACTTAAGAAAGCAAGGCACACACAGGTCTTAAGTACTCTCACGTTCAAATGGTCAGAGTCTATAGCCGGACAATATGGACGGCTGCCTGATCAAGGTAAAACTGCCTCGTAGACTGCCAGGTCAAGATAAACTGCCACGTGTTGCGAGTGTGCAGTGCAATTAAAGACTTCTGTGACAGGGGAGGTTATCCTCAACTCATGTCGCCATTGGTTGGGATAATCATCTGATCAGAATCATTCAATCAGATTTTAATGGAAAATTTCTATGTCTCAAACACCTTAATAAGTCAGTGGAAAAACCCCAGGTGTTACACCATCATTCCATATAAGGAATTATACAATGTCAAAATAAAAATGACTCGACCTAAGTAGGTCACAATATATATATATATATATATATATATATATATATATATATATATATATATATATATATATATACATATATATATATATATATATATATATATATATATATATATATATATATATATATATATATAATCGAAAATAATAAACAAAAGCCTCGCCTTGTTACCTTTATTACAATTCTAGGACTGATGTTTATTATATATTGCTTTGCTTATTTTAGATTGTCGCCTAAGTTTTAATAGTGTGCATAAGTCCTCTATCATAATGGAAAAGGGATACACAGCATTAAATAAAAAAAATGGCTATAATATTAAGTTTAGTTTACTTATTCGTATTGATATACATGAAAACACAAACATGCTTAGTTTACACATTCCTATGCGCGGGTTGTAGTGTTGTTAGCATTGTGGAGGTGTTGGTGCGGTATATTATTTCATTTATGTTATTCTATTCCCTTAAGTATTTTTAATATAACAGTTGTTTTTGTGTTTTTTCTTTTCTCTAAAAAGTAGATTTATTACTTTCACATCGAAGGGAAGTACGGCTATGCAGCTCGTACTAATTACATATATTTTGTCAAATAAGGATGACGGTTTCGATGTTTGGATTGATCAAGAAAACATGGGAGGTAACCTACTAGAAGGAATGGCTAAAGCTGTTGAAGACTCGTGGGTTGTCCTTATTTGTATGTCTGAACACTACCAGAGCAGCCCCTACTGTAAAATAGGTTGATATTCGTGTTTGTATTCATACAAATGATCTTGCACACATTTTCATACAAAACGCAAACACTTTTTACCCAACACTAAATATTTCTTACTATTTTATTATAATTTTATAGACAACCAACCACCATATGACATTAAATTATATATATATATAACATGTATATATATATATATATATATATATATATATATATATATATATATATATATGGGTGTGTGTTATGCAATGTGTGCAACATTCAACTATTATCACCATTTTATTCTCACGTAGTTAAAAGATATGTATATACATTTTGCACTCTATTACGTTTGCTATAAAGTAAATTATTTTAATATTCTTTAAAACTAGTGTCATTTATCCACCTTAAGTGTCACACCTTATACGTTACATCCTACCATATATCGAATACGTAAAATATTCGCATCAGCAGATATTCATTTGACATATACATTGATTGGCACATTTCGCTATCATATATTTGTAATCTTTAAACCGACGTTATTTACAACAGAAACTGAATACACAGTCATGCAGCATAAAGAATACATTATGCTTAAAATGCAGGAAAACTTTTCCCCTAATGGCTGGCTAGGTGTTACACAAGGGGCCAAAAAATTCTACAACTTTAGTAAATCTGGCAATTATGATAGCATGCTCAAGGTTTGTATCAGTTTTTTCCCACGTTTTCTTTAACTTGCTTTCGCGCCTGTTTGGTTTTCCAATCAAATCTTGCGATCGAAATTTCGGGCACTTCCCAGTTAGCTAGCGCGCTGCAATTTTCAGGGAAGCTTTGTTTCCGATGACAATACAATATTCAATTGTTATCATTACTAAATTGATCTATGGAAACATTTTATTGGTCATTTTAGACCCCTATATATTTGTACAAAAAATGGACATAACATAGTAATTGTAATTTGATGAAAATAAGGTTCGGTACTCTCCCTCTTTTGGCTTACTGAGCAGTGGTCACGCGGTGTTTGTGTACAAACAACCGGAACGTAACAACTGGTGGCCAGTATGGGGGAGACGATATGGTCGAGTGGTTGGGCACACGATTGCTAACCCACTCGACACGGGTTCAAATCTATGTGTTCTAGTCAGTAACGTATTCACAAAACAAAGCCATAACCCGCTTCTTGTAAAAACAACGCTTCGTGTCTAACTTCCAACTTTACTCCGTCTCAATTCTTTACCCACAACAGACCAGCCCTCGTCCTAACCGCTATCATCTAACCCCTGACAATCATTCACTCCTCCTTTTATACCGCATATCGACCTTGGGATAACAATACACAAACACACCGGGGTTACAACAGTACTTTCCCTCTTCTGGCTTACTGAAGGAGCAAGCACGCGACTGGCTGAGTAGTGGTCACGCGGTGTTTGTGTACAAAGGAAGTAGAATGGTGATGGTCGAATGGTTTGCACGCGAGGGCAAAATGGTGAAAGAAACGGCAACACAGAAGAAACGTCGATTGGAAAAGGCACGTGTTTTTTACAAGTTGTCTTCGTTTACCCAAAAAAAGGGAATGCGAAAAGATAAGATCGATAGCAAGATTTTAATGCAAACAAACAGACAAAGACTAAAGTAGAAAATAATTATCATTAAAAAAGTTTTAAAAAACCCACGTTTTCTGATTGAACTAAAAAGTAGAAAATAAATGCTATACATCACAATAATGCAAGCGATGAAAAACGTGGGGAGCCGTGATTTTCTTACAGTTTCTAATACTGTTGACTCTCTACATGCTCCCTAATAAAACTCAATAGTATTATCTAATCAATAGTAATATAACTTTTACATCTTATATTATCAATGACCGATAAAAAACTTACTTCGGCGCCCCACGTTTTTCATCGCTTATAGTAGAGGGATCGCTTGCATTATTGTGATGTATAGCATTTATTTTCTACTTTTTAGTCAATCAGAAAAACGTGGGTTTTTTAAACTTTTTTAATGATAATTAATTCTGATTGATAGTTACATAGTTAAATTCATCGGATGAACTTTGCAATGCTTTAGTTTTTATATTAAACGTAAGGCTCACTTGTTATTATTAGAGATATAACAGAAATGTGCTAATGTGTTAACTTTCGTCCTAAAAATAAAAAAAAATTGTAAAGGCAAATCTTGTGAGGCCCGTATGTACATTCGAACCGAGGCTGATCTTGATTGATTGTCCGGTATAAAAATCAAAACATGTGCACCGATTTGATTCACTTCGCCACACTTATGGACTATAACAAAAGAATAAGTTTAGGGATGAAGGAAAGAAAAAGTCAATGTAAGGTATGAAGGATAGTGATAATTATAGTGATATAGATTGGGATAATTAAGAGGATAGGGTTAGGGTTTTTGTTTATAAGTATGTTTGTGTTTGTGATTATGTGTTTGTGATTATGGTTGTGACTGTGGTTGAGTTTACTGTTATTTATATTTTCTATAGTGTCCATATTAACACACGGGCATTTAATTGAAAACTGTATGTTTCCCAAAACCCGTTCAGAGCCAGGTATTTTCTGCTAATGTATTAATTAACATATTTTTTTTAAAGGAATTAATCACAGAGTTGCAGGCAGTACGTCATCGGGTTTTGCTGGACCTAAAACAAGTGCCAAAAGGTAAAAAGTTTTTAATTCTTTGTCCAATACTTTACTTAGCTTAAACTAGCTGTACATGGTGAACTATTTTATTACGATTACATTCTTGCAACTTTTCTAGAATGTGTTGGAAAGTTAGCTATATTGAAAGTAAAGTGTAAGATAAATTATTTTCTAAAATTGAGGATCACAAGTACATTTCATATTCAAAAAGCAAACTACAAATTTATAATTAGACCTGTAAACCACTTTTTAAAAAAGCAGGGGACTTTATGAGGCCATAATGTATACAATTTAAATGTACATGTATACCTTTGTTTTAATTACTTTGTAGTAATATTGGGTAAATCTTGATGTGTTATTTTGTGTTATGTTATCTTCTATATTTTAAAATGAACTTTAATTGTTTACATCCTAGCGAAGCAGTAAATGTACATATAATGCGCCTTATTTTGGCTTGCCGCTCTCCCCTACCAAAATAAACTGCGTACTCCCCTATGATAAGAACCTCCTGTGTTATATTTTCCATGGTTCATCTGTTACTGATTGTCTACACTGACAAAATCCTCGCTTGAATCAAATAAGTCCGGTGTTTGTCTTGACTTCCTAAGATCGACTGACTTAACCACTGCGGTTCGATCTAACCCAACTGGATAACAATTCATGTAACTTTTTTTGTTAAACTAGCTCAAGAGAAGAAATCCCCTACAACAAGTACGACTCAGCCATCTCTGCCCACGGCATCTGAAACAAGAGAGCCAACGAATGCTGAAATGCCAACACCACCTATTACTGAACCACCGCCACGGGAAACTACACCGCCTGGTACTTGACATTAAAATGTTACAAGATGCCGTATAAAATTATAGATTCAAAATAAGGGCTCTGGTTATAAAATAAACTACACACATACACACACATATATAAAAAATATACATATATACATATATATATATATATATATATATATATATATATATATATATATATATATATATATATATATATATATATATATACTAGCGTACCCGTTCCCCGCGCGTTGCCGCGGGGATAGAAGAAAGTTTGACGAATGTATTAGGATTTCACCAAAGCGTTACCAATCATATGTTCTTAGACGCGTGACCGTCTTTTCTAAATGTGAGTTATGTAAATGTAAACAATGGATTATAAATATCGGGATACGGGTTTACCTACACTACCGCATGAAAACATTGAGTGTACATTAATCGCTCACCGAAATAATATGGTACAACACACTTCGGTGACCGCCCATGTGTCAGAGACGTAGAGGGGCGCTCTCAGGGCCTCCACCCCCCCTCCCCCGATTACACTACCGCATAGGCGCGGCGTACGACCCCTGGCTCCTTAAAACTAACAGGCGCCATTGTGCCAAATAGCATCCTGTTAATAATGATGCAGATTTCGTCATTCGCTAAAGTGACACAAATTAAAAGGAGTTTTTTTTTAACACGTAAAAAAAGTATTTGACGTGTTTTAAATATCAGTGTGACTGATGCAATATTCTTACATTACTAATGGTCTATTATATAATATTAGATGCTCGATCTCAATTTCTGACTGGATTGTCTAATAATAGATGCTTATTGCATCATTCGCAATGTGGCGAAATTCTACAGTAGGCTCCTCTTATTCAAAAAGTTACATCCTAGCGAAGCAGTAAATGTACATATAATGCGCCTTATTTTGGCTTGCCGCTCTCCCCTACCAAAATAAACTGCGTACTCCCCTATGATAAGAACCTCCTGTGTTATATTTTCCATGGTTCATCTGTTACTGATTGTCTACACTGACAAAATCCTCGCTTGAATCAAATAAGTCCGGTGTTTGTCTTGACTTCCTAAGATCGACTGACTTAACCACTGCGGTTCGATCTAACCCAACTGGATAACAATTCATGTAACTTTTTTTGTTAAACTAGCTCAAGAGAAGAAATCCCCTACAACAAGTACGACTCAGCCATCTCTGCCCACGGCATCTGAAACAAGAGAGCCAACGAATGCTGAAATGCCAACACCACCTATTACTGAACCACCGCCACGGGAAACTACACCGCCTGGTACTTGACATTAAAATGTTACAAGATGCCGTATAAAATTATAGATTCAAAATAAGGGCTCTGGTTATAAAATAAACTACACACATACACACACATATATAAAAAATATACATATATACATATATACATACATATATATATATATATATATATATATATATATATATATATATATATATATATATATATATATATATATATATATATATATATATATATATATACTAGCGTACCCGTTCCCCGCGCGTTGCCGCGGGGATAGAAGAAAGTTTGACGAATGTATTAGGATTTCACCAAAGCGTTACCAATCATATGTTCTTAGACGCGTGACCGTCTTTTCTAAAAGTGAGTTATTTAAATGTAAACAATGGATCATAAATATCGGGATACGGGTTTACCTACACTACCGCATGAAAACATTGAGTGTACATTAATCGCTCACCGAAATAATATGGTACAACACACTTCGGTGACCGCCCACGTGTCAGAGACGTAGAGGGGCGCTCTCAGGGCCCCCACCCCCCCCCCTCCCGATTACACTACCGCATAGGCGCGGCGTACGACCCCTGGCTCCTTAAAACTAACAGGCGCCATCGTGCCAAATAGCATCCTGTTAATAATGATGCAGATTTCGTCATTCGCTAAAGTGACACAAATGAACAGGATTTTTTTCTTTAACACGTAAAAGAAGTATTTGACGTGTTTTAAACATCAATGGGACTGATGCAATATGCTAGCGTTACTAATGGTCTATTATATAATATTAGATGCTCGATCTCAATTTCTGACTGGATTGTCTAATAATAGATGCTTATTGCATCATTCGCAAAGTGGCGAAGTTCTACAGTGGGCTCCTCTTATTCAAAAAGTTATTTTTTCATCTTTGGCAAGGTGACGAAACTGTACAGAAGGATTTTCTTTCGTTACAAAGTTATTTTTAGAAGCCTGTTGTAGTTTTACCGCTGAATATAGTAGTACCCCTTACTCGCTATGCAGGACGCTCGATTAACCGATGCCAAGTGCCAACATAGTCGCTCTAAAACTCTGGGCGCCCAACCGTGTATTCACGAAAGTTGTACCCTACATGGCGCCGCCCATAAGAATCTTTAGTTTTCTTTTTCGCAGAAATATTCTCGGGAGTATTCTCATCTACTCCCTAAAAGTTTCATGGCACTCGGATGAACCGCATCCGATTTTTATTTTTTATATACCGTGTATAGAGAAAATACGCCCCCCCCCCCCGAGGGTGCCGCCCTTGCAATATTAAACAATATGTTTTTTTTGCAGAACCCTACTATTGAGTGATCTAATCATCTCCCCAAAGTTTCATGGTACACGGATAAACGGTGTGAAACCGAAATAGACTTTCATTTTTATAAACCGTATATAGAGAAAAATCGCACCCTCCCGCGGCGCCGCCCTTGCGAAATTAAAAAAAGATTTTTACAGAACCTTTCCTAGAGTGTTATAATGAACTCCCCAAAGTTTCATGGCGATCGTGTGAACGGTGTCACCCCAATTCACTTTTATTATTTTTATATACCGCATAAAGAGAAAAAACAAATCGCGCCCTGCCGGAGCGCCACCCCTACAAATTTGAAAATGTTTTTAGCGCAGAAATCTCCCCAGTTATATTCTCTACATGTTCCCAAAGTTGCATGCCTATCGAATGAACGGTGTCACTGCAATTCACTTTTACTATTTTTATATACCGTATATAGAGAAAAATCACACCCTCCCGTAGCGCCGCCCTTGCGAAATTAAAAATTATTTTTTTTACATAACTCTTCCCTAGAGGGTTATAACGAACTCCCCAAAGTTTCATGCTATTGGATGAACAGTGTGAAATCAAAATAGACTTTTATTTTTATATACCGTATATAGAGAAAAAACAAATAGCGCTTATTGCGTCATTCGCAAAGTGACGAAACTCTACAGTAGGCTCCTCATATTCAAAAAGTTATTTTTTCATCTTTCGCAAGGTGACGAAACTGCACAGAAGGATTTCCTCGCGTTACAAAGTTATTTTTAGAAGCCTGTTGTAGTTTTACCGCTGAATATCGTAGTACCCCTTACTCGCTATGCAGGACGCTCAATTAATGGATGCCAAGTGCCAAATTAGTCGCTCTAAAACTCTGGGCGCCAAACCGTGTATTGCCGAATGTTGTACCCTATATGGCGCCGCCCGTATTCCCATCTACTCCCTAAAGTTTCATGGCACTCGGATGAACCGCATCCGAGTTTTATTTTTTATATAACGTGTATAGAGAAAAAAAATCGTCCCCCGGGGGGCACCGCCCTTGCAATATTAAACAATATTTTTTTTGCAGAGCCCTACCATTGAGTGATCTAATCATGGTACACGGATGAACGGTGTGAAATCGAAAATTTATAAACCGTATATAGAGAAAAATCGCACCCTCCCGTGGCGTCGCCCTTGCGAAATTAAAAATGATTTTTTACAGAACCCTTCCCTAGAGTTTTATAATGAACTCCCCAAAGTTTCATGCCTATCGGATAAACGGTGTCACTGCAATTCACTTTTTATTATTTTTATATACCGTAAATAGAGAAAAATCGGACCCTCCCGAGGCGCCGCCCTTGCGAAATTAAATTTTTTTTTACAGAACTTTTCCCTATAGTGTTATATTGAACTCCCCAAAGTCTCATGGCTATCGGATGAACGATGCCAAACCAAAATCGACTTTTAATTTTATATACTGTATATAGAAAAAAAAAAGCGCCGTGTCGGGGCGCCACCCCAAGCGAATTTGAAATATTTCTTTTTCTCAGAAACCTCTCCATGAATATTTTCAACAACTTCCTAAAGTTTCATGGCGATCGCGTGAACGGTGTCACGGCAATTCACTTTTATTATTTTTATATACCGTATATAGAGAAAAATCGCACCCTCTCGTGGCGCCGCCCTTGCGAAATTAAAAATGATTTTTGTACAGAACCCTTCCCTAGAGTGTTCTAATCAACTCCCCAAAGTTTCATGCCTATCGGATGAACAGTGTGAAATCAAAATAGACTTTTATTTTTATATATCGTATATTGAGAAAAAACAAATCGCGCCCTACCGGAGCGCCACCCCTGCAAATTTGAAAATGTATTTTAAGCAGAAACCTCCCCATGAATATTCCCAACATATTCCCAAAGTTTCATGCCCATCGGATAAACGGTGTCACTACAGTTCACTTTTATTATTTTTATATACCGTAAATAGAGAAAAATCGCACCCTCCCGTGGCGCCGCCCTTGCGAAATTAAAAATGATTTTTGTACAGAACCCTTCCCTAGAGTAGTATAATGAACTCCCCAAAGTCTCATGGCTATCGGATGAACGATGCCAAACCAACATCGACTTTTATTTTTATATACCGTATATAGAAAAAAACAAATCGCGCCCTGTCGGGGCGCCACCCCTGCGAATTTGAAATATTTTTTTTCGCAGAAACCTCCCCAGGAATATTCTCAACAACTTCCCAAAGTTTCACGGCGATGTGATGAGAGGTGTAGTAATGCATAAAGGACACACAGACACACAGACACACACACACACACACACAGACATACATTGCTTTATATATATATATATATATATATATATATATATATATATATATATATATATATATATATATATATATATATATATATATATATATATATATATATAACTTAAATCCCATGTCTTTCCTTAGTTAACAGAACAAACCGAAAAGAGAGAACACTTACAGAGGAAGAAATCTTTAGATTTTCAACAGTTGTTGGACATAACTGGGAACTATTTCTTCTTGTACTCAATTTCAGTTCAATACAAGTCGAGATTGAAAATCAAAAGTGTGGTTTTAATGTACAAAGAACAATAGCGAGTTGTTTAGGCATATGGTACCGTATGAATCGTAACAAAGCAACATATCAATATATGATGGAAGCCTTGGTCAAGGCGAGAGATCTACTTGGTGTTGACGTTGATGTAGAGCGAGCGGAAAGTTTTTTCAAGAGCTAAAATTTTAATCAAGAGGAAAATCTTCACATTTTATATAGATTATCCTTATTTGAATATAATAAGTCTACTTTTTTGTTTTTATTTTTTTTCCATTTAAATGTTTAGTTACTTTTTTGGACAATAGAGTAAATATTTTTGGATTAGTATATCAGTTTGGATTAGGTTCACCTGTTGTCCTAATTTATAAAATAATTCAGATTAATTTAATTGTGTAAGATTTCATAAGGCTTGTACAATTTTGCAGATGTTATAACTTTTGTACACTTCCGTGTTTAATAAAAAGCGTGACAGTTTATTGAAAATCAATCAGATATTGCATTTCTAAGCAATGAAAGACCAACCGGAGAAAGAAAGTTTGATCCGAAATTCACCTCACAATCCAACAGTCGCTACATATAGTGCTATCGCACACTGTAGTCGAACTTACGTATTTGACCGTAAGCTCTAGATTTTCATAAGTATTAACTTAAATGCTTAAACATATTTTAATATATTTGAGATTTTCAAAACGTTGTTTTTACTTTATACTAACCTGTGTTTTCATACAGTGTCTACATGTACATAATAGAGGCCAAAAATGCGGAACTTAATTTTTTTAAAATAGCAAAATTAGTTCGACTCTATTCAATATACAACACAAACAAATGTATGTGATTCATTTTATTAAACAAGTACTGGTAAATAAAATTTGCTAAATATTTCATTTTTAAATATGATTTGAAAACAATTATCTTCATTACAGTTTATATGTAACAATGTAATACTTAAAATTATAGATAAACTAAAAATATAGATGTTTGTTCTGTTAAATATTTCAACCAATGTCTGTGTGCATGTCTGAATGTCGCTATGATATTGTTGGTAAAAACTTTTGTTTCATTAAAAAATGGAATTAAGTTTGTATTCAAAGTTTGTATTGAATTACGAATAAAAATATGTCTTAAAGATTGTGTACCATATGTTAACCTCATAACTTAATATTACATTGTGTTCAAATATTTAGTTGCCATTCAACTACATGTAGCTCTATAACCTCATCTCGCCTCACCTTACCTTACCTTACCTCACCTTACCTCACCTTACTTCACCTCACCTCACCTTACCTCACCTTACCTCACCTTACCTCACCTTACATCACCTTACCTCACCTTACATCATCTTACCTCACCTCACCTCACCTTACTTCACCTTACCTCACCTCACCTTACCTCACCTTACATCACCTTACCTCACCTTACCTCACCTTACCTCACCTTACCTCACCTCACCTCACCTTACCTCACCTTACCTCACCTTACCTCACCTTACCTCACCTCACCTTACCTCACCTTACCTTACCTCACCTTACCTCACCTTACCTCACCTTACCTCACCTCACCTTACCTCCACATTAATTATAAAAGGCTCAAACAGTGTCTTTACTTTGACTGAATAGTGACGTCACATGATTTGTTTACTTTTTACATCAACAATGGCGGCTTCTATCGAAGAAGATTGTGTTCCCATTCCAATGTTTAACGCGTTCTAAAGCTAATTTTCTGTCGGCTATAACTTTGCTGTATTTATTACGTTCCAACACTTATATCAATTTTCAAGTGTCTTTTTCATTTAGTTTTACAATACATTCCTATAGATCTACAGATCAGCTGTCGAAGGAAGAAAAGTTATGAATCTAGATCTAGATCTAGGTCACTAGACTTCGTTAATTCTTAATTTTAGATCTAGATTGTGATGGATTGGAATCACTGACGAGAAGCCACATTGATTGTTAACAGTAGTTTATTCACACCATGAGGAAAGAGAGAGAGAGAGCGGAAGTGACGAGACACTTATATACATAACATGTAAGGGACATCACTCAAGATAACAATATAAATATAATACTAATACAGAAGAGTGAGTTTCCTTGACTTCACAAGTCTCACTATATTACATCCCTTTACCCTTAGTAAACACAACACATCTCTCAATAGAACAATTTACAGTATCCTAAAATCACCAATTATATTGTAACATGAACACTATGGTAGATTACATCCTTACAAACAATGCACAATATGTTACAACACAATTAAAATACAAACAATGATGTCAAAGTCCTTTTGACCTTTAAAATCATAGGTCTAACTTATTTGGGACTTTGATTGTCCTGTTTGACCTTCTCAGTGGCCTTTGATTTGGTGACTCAATATTCTGACCATATGGATTCTCTATCTCAGGAGGTCTAGGATTTAAATCATTAACTCCAGAATTTACATTTTCTGACTCTAGACAACTTGGTTCACTCATATCAACAGAACTTGGTTGTGGAACAAACTGAGTTGGTGTGAACTGTTCAGATTTGGTGGGATTGACAGATTCACACTTATTATCTGCACAAGTTATTTTTAACTGGTCTGCATGTCTACGGACAATAAGTCCATCATTTGTTTTTACTTTATAAGACACAGGTCCTGTACATTGAACAATTTGACCTGGTATCCATTTTTCCTTTCTCCCATAATTTCTTAGATACACATTCTCATTAACACCAAATTCTCTTTCAATGAATGTTTGTCATGATTTAATGGAACTATTTTTGAATTGGCATCTGAAAGTATTATGCTGTTATTCAGATCCTTGACTGACATAGATTTCTTTGATTGATCAATTTTCTCAGGTAATCTGATAGTGCTTTTTAGTAACCAAAAATACTGTTTAAAGTACTATCCTGGACCATATCAATTTGCAACTGTGATCCAGTATTTTAAGTGGGTGTATTAAATGGCAAAAATCTTTTTTTCTTTCTTTTGATGTTACCTTTTTAGTTTCTGTAAGTGCTAATGATGTTAGCAAAGTTGTTTGATGATCACATTCCTTCTTACTAATGTATTCTCTTTAAAAGCATTTGAAATTGCCATATCACCATAATCATTTATTAAGTTACAAATACTTTGTTTAGGCAACTATGACTGATAATGGACTGCATCTTCTCCATCTTTTAGACTTAGTCCATTTTTCTTATTTTATATGGCCTTAAGTCATCATTCACAGACTCTTCAGGCCAACCATTCTTACAGTACTCATATACTTTTATTAAGCACTCATCTTTTTGTGTTTCTCTTTTAATATCATTCACATTTATATTGGAGTTATCCATGATAGTGAAGAGAACAAATACATTTTCTGGTACATAGCTAAGGCTTTGGTTTTTTAAAGGTAAACGACTAAGACTATCTGCACTATTCTCAGATCCAGGTTTGTATTTCAATTCATAATTGTATGCAGTTAGTGTGATAGCCCATCTTTGAATTCTTGGTGAGGCATGCTCAGGTAGGGTTTTGTTTTCTCCAAATAAACCTAGCAATGGTTTATGATCTGTAAAGATGGTGAACTTCCTACCAAACAGAAACTTATGAAATTTCTAAGCCTTCCCTATCTAACTGAGAATAATTTTTCTCAGCCTGGTTCAAAGATCTACTGGCAAAATCAATGGGTCTGTCACCCTTCTCATCCATGTGGGACAAGACTGCTCCTACACCATCTGGTGAAGCATCACATGTTAATATAAGTCTTTTCCCTGGGTCATAGTGAGTTAGTAAGGTGTCAGAAGACAAAGCCTCTTTTGCTGTATTAAAAGCAGTATCTTGTTGTTTACCCCAGTGCCAAGTTGCATTTTTCTGTAGCAGCTTGTACAGTGGTGATAGTTTACCAGACAGATTTCCTATGAACTTTGCATAGTAATTTATCAAGCCCGAAAAAGCTCTTAGTTGTTGGGTATTTTCAGGTTTGGGTGCTTCTTTAATGGCTTTTGTTTTCTCAGGTTGAGGTCTGATACCTTGCTTGCTTAATATATAACCAAGAAAACTAATTTCTGTCAGCATGAATTGACATTTATCTTTGTTTATCTTTAAACCTTTTTCACCAACAATTTTCAATACTTTATCAAGTGTTTTAAGATGTTCAGTGTCATTCTTACCAGTTATGTACACATTGTCAAAGTGCACACAAACATTTGGAATATCCTTAAAAATACTGTCCATGACAGCTTGGAAAATTCCAGGGCTAGATGATATGCCAAAACATAGTCTTTCATATTGGTAGAGTCCTTTATGTGTGTTTATTGTCGTATAGACTTTTGAATCTGGATGCAGTTCTAGTTGAGTGTAAGCATGACTAAAGTCTAATTCAGTGAATTTGTCTCCTCCTGCCAAATTCAAAGAAATTTCCTCAATGTTAGGAATAGGGTACCTATTTAGCTCTATTTGCTTATTCAGTGTAGTTTTATAGTCTCCACAAATTCTTATAGAACCATCCTTCTTTAACACTGGCACAATGAGCGTTGCCCAATCGGAATAGTCTACCTTCTTTATGATGCCATTAGATTCCAATCTACTTAGCTCATTTTCAATTTTATTCCTCATTGCATAAGGTGGAACTCTAGCTTTGCAGTATCTTGGATTTGTGTCTTTAATGCTTATCTTCACTGTTCTATCATTTAGTAATCCTGAATTACCAAAAACACTTCCATTTTCAGATATAACTTTATCTATTGAAGTAAAACTAGATTCTCTTGCTTTGATCACTGAAAATATACTCTCCCTATTTAACTTAAGATCACTTAACCAGTTCCTACCTAGTAATGGTGGTCCATTTCCTTCAACCACAAGGAGAGGAAGTTTAACACTTTGACCATTATAACTTACATGAACCATACACTCTCCTATTACCGGAACATTGTCACCAGTGTATGTTGTTAGACACTTGTGACATGGTTGTAGAGGCACTGATCCTCCTGTGACAGCGTCAAAGTCCTTCTTTGTGATGACTGTTAGAGATGCTCCAGTGTCAAGTTGGAAGCTGATGCTCTTACCGTTGATATTAACTAGTACATTGAGGGGAGCATGACTTATTGATTTCACAGAGAACAGGTTGAAATCCGGCTGCGAATCAGTTTGAGCATTTTCACAGGTAGAGTGGTTCATTGGTTGGGTTAGGTAGTCTTGGTGAGAGTTAACATAATGCTGCCTTTGGTTGCGGTACTGTCTTGACTGGCTAGATTTAGCAACAGACGAAGACTTTGCAAAGCAGGCCTTGGCAATGTGACCTTGCTTACTGCACTTATAACAAGTTGTTGACTTGAACTTGCATCGATGAGATGCATGGGGACCTTTGCATCGATGACATTTTTGACAATTATTACTAGATTTAGATCTAGGATTTGAACGTGCAGGCTGTTTAGCATAAGTTGAAATGCTCTGATGGGGTTGGTGTTTGTTGACTAACCTGCTGTTTACTGCATGGATCTCTGAAGGTGCTAGAGATCTCGCCGCATCAGATGACTGCTGGAATGAAGTTGCAAGTTGTATTGCTTTTTCTAATGTTAGATCTGACTCGAGCAGCAACTTTCTTTGAACATCAGGACTGTTTACACCTGTCACAAACTTTTCACATAGTCTGTCAGACAGCGTGTCTCCGAATTCACAGAATCTACTTAGATGACGTAAAGCAGCAACATATTCTGATATTGACTCGTTTGGTTGACATGTCCTACCGTCAAATCTAGCTCTAGACAGGAACTTTGATGGTACAGGCGCATGGTGGTCTGTTAGCAATTTGCTCAGCTCGTTAAAGCTCTTGGTAGTTAGACTAGCTGGTGCGCATAAGTCCTTTAGTAGCCTAAATTGTTGAGGCCCTATGACTGTTAACAAAACAGCTCTCTTTTTGGCTTCTATCATCACGTCGTTAGCTTCAAGGTAAAAGCTTAACCTATCTAGATAATCATGAATGGTTTCATCATTCGAATCAAATTCTTTTATTTGGCCATACAGCGCCATTATTTTAGAAATACTTAGCCAATATGCTCTAGCAAGCTCCTTTTTAAGTAAGCATATGCTCTTTCTAGTGGATTATTTATCCTCGTCGCCAATGTGATGGATTGGAATCACTGACGAGAAGCCACATTGATTGTTAACAGTAGTTTATTCACACCATGAGGAAAGAGAGAGAGAGAGCGGAAGTGACGAGACACTTATATACATAACATGTAAGGGACATCACTCAAGATAACAATATAAATATAATACTAATACAGAAGAGTGAGTTCCCTTGACTTCACAAGTCTCACTATATTACATAGATATCTAGACTTAATGTAAATTCTACATCTAGAATCTATTTCAGGCCTTAACTATTTTATATAAATGTTTGTTTAGCTTCAATGATCATCTTATTCGAAAATGCATAGGATTTATCTATCTCGGTTCTAGATTGAAATTCTAGATCTAGATCTAGATCTATCTGAAATTTAGATCTAATCTAGATTCTAGATTTAGAATCTAGACTAAACTTAAATTCTAAATCTAGAACCTAGAATCTATATACTAAACTATTTCAGGCCTTAATTATTTTATATAAATCTTTGTTTGTTTATTTATGGAATATGCTAATTTGGAAATTCTTGATCTAGGGCCTATTTACGTAACAAGATTCATACGCGGATTCTATACCGCTAATTTTGCCAAAAAAAAAGTCCTAACGTAAATTCTACTTCTAGGCTTAAACGTAAATTCTAGATCTAGCTCTATCTAGATATACTAAACTATTTCAAGCCCTAATATTTTACTTTATATAAATCTTTGTTTGTTTAGCTATATAATAGGCTAATTTGGGATAATATTAAATTTGAAGTGCTCGATCTAGGGCGTATTTGCGTAACTTAAGTTTCACAGAAAGGATTCTATACCGCTAAATTTGCTTATAATTGTAACTTTCCAAATAGGTGAGTTGATAGTGTAATCGCTAACCCTGTGTGTGGTACGGGTTTGAAACACATCTTGTAAATATTAGTTATTATTTTTTTGTAATTTTTTTTTATAGATGTGAATGATAAAGTTGTCTATCGGGACTTGGCAGGACACGGGGCAGGTGAAGTAGAGTTCACCTGTTTCTGGGTTCTTGGCATTGAATGGATAGTGTGGTCAGAGACTTGCTCGGCCGGAATCTTTTTGTAAACAATAAAAAAATGTTGTCTGAGACTTGACGGGACACTGGGCAGGCGAAGTTGAGATGGGTAGGTGTAGATTTCACCTGTTACTTCAGCATATGAAGGGGTAATGTTGTCAGACCTATGCTCAGCCTATGTTGGTGTCAGTGTTTCTTCCAGATTTTTTTCTCCGGGGGGGGGGGGGGGGCGGTAGACTTTCTTCGTGGGTGGGGGGGGGGCGGATTCTAGGTTCTAGATTTAGAATTTACGTTTAGTCTAGATCTAGATTTAGAATTTACGTTGAGTTTAGATTCTACATTTAGAATCTAGAATAGATCTAAATTTTAGATAGATCTAGGTAAAGATAAAGGTAAAGGTGATGGTGAAGGTGAAGGTGAAGGTTATGGTTTGTTTTTTTCGTTTTTGTTTATTTTTGTTTTTCTGTTTGCGTTAGTGTTTTTGTTTTAGCTTTGTGGTTGGTTGTGGCGAGAGTTAAATTTAAAGTTAGAGTTACGTTAAGTGCTATGCGTCCATATTTGCATATCGATATCTAATTGGAAATGTGATATTTTCCTAAACCCGAGTAAATCCGGGTGTATGCTGCTTAAAATCACAAATGGCACGGTTCTTTATGTATTTGTGTACAGTGGTGGGGTGTATGGTTAATCATATGTATCATTATCAACGTCATTCATGTGGACTCCTTGTGGAGCATATGCACGCAACCACACCTCTCAAACGTACTCGGTTATGGGCGATTCCTCTAAGTTCTGCATAGGAAAGCTGACTTTTCCGTTGTTTATTTTGACCTAGCTGCTTTCGTCTTTTCTTGTTCTAGATTCGTGTCTATTTGGTGATGTTGCAAGTTGGTTTACGAAGGTTGTATAAAATCCATACCGGGACGACTAGTTATGCACTAAACTAAACGACTTTCTTTAAAAATACAACACTACATTACTATTAAAATAACAGTAAAGAAAACGTGGGTAGCATCTTAAATTTCAGTAAAGGTATTCAAAAGATGATATAATGAGCCATGCCTTTCTATCTCTATTTAAATAGTAGTGTATTATTATATATTTGTATTTTTAAATCGTGCATTTCCTCCATTTTAGAGCATAATTAAATAAAGCTTTCGTGCATTTTTTTCAGTACTTTCATTTTTCTAATGCTACAGAGTTACCTGACTAAAAACAAAAGCGCACCCAAAGAACATGAAAAATGCGCGTATAATAGCGCGGTAAATAGTAACTTAACTTAATTAGGCTGCCAATATAGTCAAATTTTGTGTCAGATTGCATTTACCCATGTTTAAGTTTGGAAACGAATAGGTCGGTTAGAAGCGGTCAAAATTTCGCTCAGCAGTTTTTATCGATGACGGACGGCAAGCAACAGACAAGTTAAATAAACGTTACTAAATAAAATGAAGCAAATAATAATATAATATAAAATGAGGTGTTTTTTTTAATTATCTCCCCTACCGTAAACAATCAACATATTTTATATCAATTAATTTTATTCAATATATTAAATCTATTTAACAAGCTTTTGAATTGACATCAAAGTCAGAGGGATGTTAATTTTTCACAAATACGAAATTGGAAAATAGGTAGCGAAAAAATTGCTTTTGCTCCACAGGAAAGCCCGGAGAGCTAATTCGCAACCTGTCGAGCTGCTAGCGAATACTCTTGAATCAAGGTAGTAAACAACTATAGTACCTCAGCTTATACATAGCCAATCGCACTGTTAAAAACGAACGTAGGCGCCATGGCAATTACATAAAGCTCTGGTCGCCAAAAAAATAACCATGCGGAGCGACGCACTACGCGCCTGATTCAAATTTAGCTAACGACTAAAACAACCCATAGTATACACAGCCTACCGTGCTCATGGAGCCAAATCGCTCCCTTCTAGTGCGCCGGAGAACGCGCCTGGTTCAAAATAGTCAACGAATATTATTGCCCATCGTGTCTTTGGTGTATAGCTTTTTTTTAAAGAACGTAGGCGCTTTAGTGCTCAAAAGGGTGCCCGGGGCGCTTCGGGTTACGCAAAAGCAGAGGCAATTTTACCGATGAATATATTAGTACCCATTACTCGCTACGCATGATGCCTAATTAAAGGATACCAGGTGCTAGGGTAGTCGCTCTGAACTCAGGGCGTTAAACCACGTATTGACAAAAATCGCAACCTCCCGTGCGCTGCACATAACAAACTTTATTTTTTTTCCCAGAGTGCCATGAAACTTTGAAGAGTTAATAAGAATACTCTTTATCAACTCTTCAAAGTTTCATGGCACTTGGGTGAACGATGCCCAACCGCAATCGACTTATATTTTTTATATACCGTTTAAAGAGAAGAATCAAATTGCGCCCTGCAGGGGCGCCACCATGACCAAATTTAAATGGTGTAGTAATGCATAAAAGACAAACAAACCCATAAAAATACTTTTAATTTGGTATATATAGAAAGATGTTGCTTACTTCTTTTTCAGATCACAAAGGAGACCTAGTTTTTTGTTCCACAAAAGTAGGATACATTTCTAAAAAAAACAGCTAATATTTGACACTGACATAAACACATATGTAATTTTAAAGGGCGATATTCCGGAAATAGTATAGGGCCTTATCAAATTTAAATCCGGTCTGTTTTACTCTACCTATTCATAATAGCCCAAGACCTGCAATTATATTACAAAACACAACACACAAATAATATTTGCATTTCAGCTTTCGTTTGGTCTAACATATAGATTGAATGAGATCAATTCAAGTATTGATTCTACTGCCTAAAGTAGAAATCGATTAGTCAGGACATATTTTGAAAAAAATGATTTGAATTAAATTCTAATAATCGAAAATATGTTATTTATCATAAAAATGTAAAACAAAAACCCTTGCAAAATTAATTGTATATATATATATATATATATATATTCAAGTTTGTATGATAAGGTAACATACCTTCTCACAGCTCTAGCTGCAGTTTTTTCGGTTGACTATCTTTTGAGGCTATTAATAAATTCAGGGTGCGATTTAAAGCGTGTTAGAATTCTACTTTATTGCATTCGTGCAAATATACCAGTTCTAGCTACGCTTATAGGTATTTTAAGTGTCTGTACATTAAGTTCGTTTTGGTTTTGATTAAATAATACAAGTTCATAAACAGTCTATCTTGCTGTTTGCTGCTTTTTGTGGTATGCTTTCATATATATATATATATATATATATATATATATATATATATATATATATATATATATATATATATATATATATATATATATGTATATATAGATGTATACATTTTAGTGGTATGCTTATCATATATATATAAAAAGCTGAAATTTTTTTATTCTATTTCTTTTTTTTATTCTGTCATGAGTGTCCAACTCTTATTTTAGCATAAGCAAGGATAATGTACTTGTTATTGGATATATTATAACAGTACATATTAATAAGTTAACGAACAAGGCTTAAAAAAAAATTACAACATGCAATCTACGATTAGTTGTAATGACTTAATAAATGCTTCGCAAAAAGGACAACACCTTGTGGTTGAAAACTTTCTCAAACGAAAACCAAATATCAACGGACGTGATGCCAATGGCTGGACCGCACTAATGCATGCAGCGTCTAATGGGTTCACAGGTGTTATTAGAGTATTGCTGTGGAACCAGGCGGATGTGGACTGTACCAACCTTCAACAACAGACAGCTTTGATGTTAGCTGCTATGAATGGCAAAACTGACGCTGTCAGATTGATAGTACCTCATTCGGCTAAAATTAATGCAAAAGATTTTGAAGGGAAAACTGCTTTAGAGCATGCAAAAAATCAAAATATAGTCAAAATATTAAAAGAATATGTGCCCGTTGATAACAGAAAGGGGAACAACACAGGTAAGAATATTGTCTATAGAAATATAGAAGTTTGTGAAAAAGCTGTTAATTTATTAAGAAACACATTGAAATAAAAATGTCTTAGTAAATGCTTTATGAGAATATAATTAAAATTTTCTTTGAAAATTATAAAATGTTGCGAGATACCACACTATAAAGCATTTCCTTTCCGCTCCATTATAAACTTTTAAAATATTTAATATTGCGCTAGAAAATAAAGTCTTGCGCCTAAAAAAAGTGAAATAAAATTATTACATTATTATTGTATTTTGAAAAATCCGAAATAGCGTAAAGTACTATTTCCGTCATAGGAAATCCCTTAAAATCTAAGAGAATCAAGAGAAAATTATCTTATACCTTTGTATGAAATGTCTTCTACTTAACCGAAAATGTCCTCAAATTATTGGTATTTTAGAAAATAAAAATATTTTAAAGTAGCAAATCCGCTTATCTGATGTAATTCAAAAATTAAAATGATCCAGGTATCTTATACGTATAAACGAAATTTCGTCTATGTAATTCCAATAGTGCTTAAATGATCGTGTTCACGAAGAGAATGATTAAAGTAGCATATACGTTTACCGTAATTCTCTCAAAATTTGCTAGAAGCCAGAGGGTACAGTATGTGAAATTTAGTCCATTTTACTTAATTAACTGTATTCCAGTTATTGCCTGATAAAAAAAAAACAGGGGGTAAATTAAGTACCACTTCCGGCAACCGAAATTGCTCAAAAGTTGAAAGAAAACTTCAAAACGGCGAAAACTGTCAAAATATCATTTAATATTTAAGTATTTTAGTATTGCAGAATAATTTAATGATATTATGTTTATAAATAATTGAGGAATGTATTAATGCATTACGTTGCATTTAATATTCGCGTTTAGCATTTATGCTTTTATTTTTGCTTTTTTTTTTAAAATTGCAACTAAAATATAGGTATACACGATGGCTAAGATTCACTTTTTTAAGTTTAATGCTTTAATCTTGGTGAGATTTCCATTAGACTATTTCCTTTCCATTCATGCCATAACAATATCGTCTACAACACAGTAATTTGTTCTTAGTTTATTTTGCCACTTTTCTTCTAAAAATATACTTCTCCAGTTGATTTTTTTTTGCGTAATTACAAGCTTGTTTTTAGACACAATTCTAAACTAATTTGACGTCGAAGTTTCGCTATATATTTTACTTTTATCGTATACTGAGCATAAACAAAAGTTAATACTATATTTACTGATGTTTTATAAAATACATTTGAATATTAAAATTAGAAACACTTGTTTATTTCATTTCCGGCAGCACCAAGCAATAGAGGTGCGGTAGCAGAAAAAGACGAAAAGGTTTCAAAAGGTGAGAAAAAAAAAAAAAAAAAAAAAAAAAAAAAAAATATATATATATATATATATATATATATATATATATTAACACGTAATATAGGACAAACACCAAAGAGAATGTACGATATATTTTTACAGTGTGTAACACATGGTAAATCATAGATCATAGATTTTATGTCATATGCTATATGTCAAATGCCATATGTTGTATGTCACATGCTAGATGTCGTATGCCATATGATATATCCCGTATGGCATAAACATTATCCCATGATGTGTTATGTATTACATGTCACGTGTTTCGTGTTATGTGTTAAGTATTAATGTATTGCGCATTACGTATTACTGAACTTGTATTATGTATTATGCTTTAGGGGTCGTCCATTTTATGGGGGCCACACGGGTGGAGGGAGGGGGGCATAAAGGTCTAATTTTAATAACGTGTGTGGATTGGAGGGGGGGCGAGGGATGGGGGTCTGTTTAATAACGACGTAAAAATACTTACATCTGGAAAAAAAATTAATTAAAAAAAACGGCATTAAAAATGTGTTCATCAAATCAGCAGTTATCCTGTTGAAAAAGCAACAGTTTTTTAAAAGTGGGAGGGGTTGGGACATTGAGAGCGGTAATTTTCTAAAACTGTTTACGTTATTTCAAGTTTACTTGTAATCATTTTAAAGAATTGAAACTTAAGTTTAAAAGCATATAAATCTAGACCTGGGCCCCGGTAGAACGTTCAACTAAATTATAGTAGACTATCATTTTTGTGTGTGTCGAAGCCTAAGTGGATGTAGATCTATTTAATTTATTTTAAGTAATAAATTTAAAAAACACGTTTTACAGAATCGCGATCAGTTTAAGTAATATGGCGTCACGTTGATTAGACGAGTTTAACCCGAATCCATATAATCAATTATTGCTAGACAGCAACAAGAGACACTAAATAGTTCGATCTAAAGCCCCACTAACCTACTATCTTTAATAGAAAAAATACTTTATGAGAGCCTTCAACATCTGACTACCTTTAGGTAGGTAAAATAGTGCGTAAAATATGGACGTACACAGCATACGTAAAGAACAATTTTACATAGTCTTAGCACATTCACACAATATGTTTAGCGCTGAAGACTTACGGACATAATGGAAAAGTTATAAAATTTAATTCCTATCATTTTTTAAACTTTTAAAAAAGCCAGCACGAAAACTAATGTGTTTTTTTTTCAGACTTAGAAAAGTCTAACATTTACTTTTTTTAGAGATTTCCCAGACTTAAAATTATAAGGCACCTACTAGAACAAATACAAAATAAATGTTTAATACCTATGCAATTTATGTTTAAGATGGCAAAAATTAAGGTCGGCGGTGTCGAGTCGGTAAAGCTCAGGGTTGCTAAACAAAAAGTCTTGAGGTCGAATTCTCGGGCAGATGAGGCTCGTTAGCTGGGGGCAGCCACTCTTCTAGGAGAGACAACTCCAAAATCAAACAACTGCTGCCTTGTAGTTTGTTCTTGGCTGGACAAAATGCTATGGAAACAAATCCAAAAAGAAAAACAGGCTGAAATCGGAGTCAATGGCCTCAATGGCGCACAAACCGTTGATATGTATACTTAACTGTGTTGGAGGGGATCCCTTCCAACACTAAAATTAAGAAAGAAGAAAAAAAAATATCAAGCGCTTAACATTCAGTGCCTAATTTATACTGAGTCGTTTAAAATATGCTTATTTTTAAATACTTACTAGGCTCTATTTTAATCTTCAAGCCTAGTAAAGATATCATTTAAATATGGAATCCCTATATTAAATTAGCAAGGTACCCATTACATGTTATTGAATTAGTAATTTTACAGCATGGTTTTAGGGGTTTACTAATTTTTTGTAGACGTCCACATATGGGACTTCGAAAGGGGACGCTTATTTATGGGATGGGATGGGTATAAAATTCCTAATTTTTTGACGTCATAAATTGATGACCATTTTGCATTACGTGGTATGTATTGCATGCTACATATTACGTGTTACGTATTATGAAGTATGCAATATGTATTATGCAATATGTATTATTCATTATGAATTATGCATTGAACATCATGCATTATGTATTATAACTTAAGTCTTATGTATTATGTATTATTTATTGTATATCATGAATACTTATGTGTTATGTATTATATGTAATGTTTCATATATGTTGTACATTACTCAGTCGTTTTCCGTATATCATTTATTGCCTATTACATATAAATAGTGCTTCGTTTATCTATTATTTATTTATCTAATATAAGCTGATTTCTTCTTTTATATCCTATACATAACCCCCCCCCCCCTCTCCTTTGTGGGGATCGTCGTTATGTACGTAATATAGTTTTTAACTCTAATCAACCATACAATTAATCGGCAAAAAAAAAACAATTTATTTCATATATCTTAATTTTTTGTCTTGGTGTCATCCCCTAAATGGGGTCACCCGGTGCGATCCTCACCCCCGCATCGCGACGCCTCTGTTTCTGTCCTGTAAATTAAAGATTTTGAACTTTTTTTTCAGATATAGCTAAAACGGAATACTTACAACTAAAGGAAATATGTAGACTAGCTACAATGTTAGGAGATAATTGGCAAGGCTTTTTTCTTGAATTGGAATTTTCTAGCATAGACATTTCTAATGTACTAAAAGAAAATAATCAAATAAAAAATGACACACTGAGGGACTTGCTAGCGATTTGGTTTGGAAGAAAGAGAGGCCAGATAACTAAAGATGACGTACGGAAAATATTAGAAACTGCACTGGAAAACCACGAAACCGTCATAGATTGGGTTAGAGTGAAAAAGTTGTTAGGCTGAAAATTGAGCTGGTTATTGTTTTTTTCTGGATTATTTGTCTATGCTATATCTTTTAATATTATATTGTTTAACGTCTGCATAGCTCATTGTATTTGTTTTTCATATTTATTACACAACTCAAAACAGATTTTTGAACTAATTTGGTTAGTATAGCCCTATTGTATATTAAAAACGAATATACATCTTCACTTTTTTTTCCGTTTGTGCCAAGACACATGGGGCAGATGAAGTAGAATTCATCGATTGCAGTTTCCTCGTTATCAAGAGAGATAATAAAGTCACTACTGTACACACCCGCTTTAGATTTCCTTACATTTATCAGACACCCATGAGAGTAGGGTGGATTTAGGAACGTCTTTTTTTGGTAAATCACTTAAAGTTTATAAAAACAAGTATTATAAACTATGTAATTAAAACGACTAAACAGTATAACATTGTAACATAACACAGTGATAAGATTTTAAGATTATATGTCCAATTTTGAAAAGACTGCGTCATAAACCTATAGATGATGTCTTCACACTTTATTAAAATTATAGCAATACATCAAGTAATTTCATAGAAAGCATTTCTATCTCCAAAACATATTTGATCTGGATTACATAGATGTCGATAAGTTAGATCTCTTTTAGCATGACTGACTCATTAGTTGTTATACACACGATAGCTTTGCCTTACAACAATATTAACTATTAACAAGAATGTAAGGCTAATTACTAGTATCCATTACTGTCGAATCCACTACTTAAAATTGAAAAAAAATAATTAAGATTTTAAAATTTTACAATTGTAGGCACAACTCAAATATAAATGATAAATCCGCAATGACTATTCTATACATTGAAGTTATATGGGTAACATTTTAGCTATGTATAATATAAACCTTCCTTACTTCTGTCATAGCTATAGAATCTATTGCGAAATATTGCTGACTAAGTCATTCTTTTTTATTCCTACCGCATTGATTATGTTTAGGCTCATAATTAGAATCCTTTAATGTTAAGATTATTTATTTTACTTCCTGTTTAGTCGGTACAGAGTTTTGTTTTATTTCTATGATCTATTAAAATCACTATTTCTTTTGTTTTGTTATTTGAAGTTTTTAAAGGGATGGTTAAAACTAGAGACGCCTAGAAAAGCATGTTGTTCGGCGTGGTGCATATTACGTCGCGGGTTTGGTGAATGAATGCAAATTGTGCTGAAATTCATTAGAGCATTTTTGTTGGAATGCACGGCCGTTTGTTTCATAAAGCCATTTGATAAAGCGTGAGCCTTTGCGTAGCTGTTTGCGTTTGCATTTTTGTTTGTGTTTACTTTTGTATTTTAGGCATTTGTTTTCGTTTGTATTTGCGTTTGTGTTTGCGTTTGCGTTGAGCTTGTGTCTGCGTTTGCATTTGCATTTGCGTGTGATTGATATGAATTTTTGGGTATTCCATATTGGCTCATTAGCTTCCAGATAACATCTCTATTCACATTGTAAAACGCACTTTCGTATTCAACAAAAGTCATGTATAGGGGGGATTACCCCTCAAGAGACTGTTTGGCAATGTGGTCAGTACATGACCTGTCTCGACGAAAACCAGCTTGTTCTTGTCTCAGCTTTTTGTCCAAGGCATCTCTAAGTCTCTCTATGATGAATCTTGTCTGCACCTTGCTTGGGGCTAAAAGAAGCATTATCTCATTATCTCTTTATCCCTCTCCAGCTGTTGCGTAGTGTCGGGTCTCCCTTCTTTGGCAGTTTAATCAATTAGCCCAGTTTTCAGTCACATGGGATTATCTCATCTTCCCAAATCTGCATAAGTAAAGGATGTAATATGTTGGCTGCAACGGCTTGGTATGCTTAAGTGCCTCTGGTGGGATGCCGACCGGGCCAGCTGCTTTGTCAATTTTTATGCTCTTTATTGCTTTTATTATTTCTAACTTTGTGGGGGCGGGGGGGGGGGGGGTCTGTACTCACATTTAGTAGGTGATAATCAGGTAGTATATCGGGGGTGGTTGATGAGAGAGGATGGTTTTTAATCTCCTTTTTTTGCCTTTGCACTGTAACGTTTACTGAAATGTATCAACGACCCGATTAAGTTCTGAGTATTCGAAAAAAAATTCTCCAAATATTTTATAAATAAATCTTTAACCGTAAACGACATATCTAAAAAAAATTATTTATCAGCACATTCATATCTGATTTCAAACATCATTCAGAAACTGTTTCACGCTGCTAAATTTTCACACACTGCGCCAAGCCTTTCAGCTACTTTACCAATAACCACAACCCGATCAATAGCCCACAATCAAACAACACCAGACTAAACACCGTGCTTTACAACTCAAACATTACTGATGTATGTTGACAGCTACCATAACTAAACTATACATATTTTTACACGCTTGAATTATATAGATAACGTTCAGATATAACAAAAAACGTTTTATTCGTTAACAAGACAGCTCAGGTGAAATAAGCACGTACTAAAATACAATATGTTAAAAAATGGAATGACAATTGTCTGCTTGACTGTTCTGTTTTATTTATTAAAGGAAAGTAATTGGTTGTTGTTGTTTTTTTTAATTCTAAATCTCACTGCTCTCCCTCTATACACAAAAATAATTCCCAATAAATCATGTAGATAAATTAACAATTCTTTTATATTTTAAAATTTGTGATTTTCAAAAGGTTGTGAAAATAAATAAACTATTTCTAATAATTAGTAATCGCTTATTGCCAATTGTAAAGCACACTAACATCACTTCTGAATGCAGCGTCCATTGGTGCATTCTTAATTACCTTAAAACTAAGCTTAACCCTAACCGCAGATATTGTATTACCCCAAGAATTAACATTAAAATTATTTGAGATTAGGGTTAGATTTAATGTTGATATCAGGTCAATCTTTACTATGCTACTATAATTTTCAGGTTCGATATTCGAGTAATTACTGTAGATCAAACGATGCAAAAGAAAATGACCATGGTTGATTTTGGGTGTAGTGACGTACTTACTATAATTTAGAAGTGGGTTTTTGTTTTTTGCGCTAATCTGTGTAGTTTGAAAATTATTCCTCCTTGCGAACATAGATATGTTGACCTTAATTTCAATATCGGACTTAGCAACATTTTTAAAACCAATAAACCAAGTGATGGGATGTTATACTTTGATGTTCTCATTTTACATACGGTACTGGCTTTGTTTAAAATCCGCTCTAACAACTTTGTCAAAAATGATAGGGGGGGTGCGCTTTTTCACCAATAAAACCTGCAGGATTTGAACTTTATCGGTGAGTAGATAATTCTCCTAACACTTAGAAAAGAAACCAATTGTATAAACGCTTAATGTACGATTTCAATACCCATTTTTGTTGCGAAATTAAGCGACTAGTTCTTTGTACGATTCTTATGATTTTCTCAACTTTAACGTGAGATATCAGATACTTTTAATTGATTAATGGATCACTGCATTAAAGAGAAATAAATATCACGGGTTCTTGTGTCGCTATCCGATCAGTAAAATAGCAGACTGTCAGAGCGGGTGGATCGAAAGCGACGCTCTGCCACGATTTTAAGAGAGAAACAAATTAGTATATTTTTGCAAATCTCGACGTTTTACACCTCCCTGAGTCGGAAAAAACATAGCTTTATAATCTTGTCCGTATGTCTGTGTGTATGTGTGTGTGTGTGTGTATGTATGTGTGTGTGTAAGTATGTGTGTCTGTGAACAGGATAACTTGAGTTGCCATCCCCTGTAGTGTTATATACGAATATTCGAGAAAGTTTAGGGGAGATCAGTACCGGTCTATTAAAAAGTGTATTGAAGGCAGTAGCGTAGCGTAGCGAGGGGGGTGGGGGGGGGGGGAAGTACATATGTCCCCGGGCGCCGACCTTAGGGGGCGCCAAAATGGGTTGGAAAAATTATTTAAACTTTGAGGGGGGTTCAAATTGAAAGTTTGAGGGGGGGGGTGGTGCAAATCGAAATCTTGAGGGGGTGTAAATCGAAAAGTTTGTCCACGATTTTGTAATTTTAGATATATACGTTATTTGATTAAAGTGTTTAACAACAATTAGTAGCATAGTTAAATTTTATTTTTAATTCGGGTCATTGTATAAGTCGACTCTCCATTCGTCTAAATTTAAGTGCCTTTTAAAAACAATAGGTATTCAAACTAATTGCAACAGTTATCTGATCCTTTCAAGACTGAGTAATCGGCTCTCATCAAGCATAATAATCGTGAACATTCATTTCATGTTATTGTATTTGCAACTGAAGAAACCCGGAACAGAATCGCTGTATACGAATCGGAGTGAAATTGATTTGCTAGATATCTTACAAACCAGTTGTCAGTTAGACATGCATCTACAGACTAGTTACCAGTATGATAACAATGCCACGTCATACTGTCTAACTTTCATGCTACTGATGCAAATACACGTGTTTCAATTTATTTTTAAAAATGAGTTTACTAATTATTTGTACATAGATTTTGATATTTCATACAGACTTATTTGTTTAATTGTTTGGCAGTTCCGTTATGTGAGAGCATAAATTTAAGGTTGAGGTGGGGATTTTGGTTTTTGTTTTGGTTTAGAGAAAAATTAACATTATCTACCTAGAACCGTTGTATTTCTCCCTTAACGGGCCATTTATCTAATTTAGTAAATATTGCAGGATTTTCGACAGACTTAATGTGCTCTTGGTTATGCTGAGCTTTCCCACCAACTTCCTATAAAAGATATGTTTTATTTTTTGTCGTGTGGTTTTTGCCCTGAAATATTGTAGACTTATTTATTCAATAGCGTATATGCTTAGTTTTCTGATAATATTTTTTCATTATAGTAGGGTAAAGTTAATCTGTTTATACTTAACGATACATTGGGCAGATGGAGTAGAGTTCATATGTTTCTTGACCTCGACATATGAAGGTATAATGCGGTCAGCAATATGCCCAGCCGCCTTTACTTTCCCAAAGGTAAGTGAGGGAAACATCCTACTGTCGCAGGTCTGATCCAAGACCCGAACTTTAGACCTTCGAACTAGCAGTCAAACGCTCTACCATTCGACCACTTCGCCCCACAACCAGATTATAGATTTATAGGTTGTAGCAAAAAACTTGTAATAAATCAAATATAACCCGTGCACCGACATACTTATAAATCTCATCTATTATATAGGCATAACAATTTTTTTTTTCAGATTTTCCAAATACTTTTATTGAATTACTGAAAGTTTGCATTTTTTCCATAAAGCTGCTTCCATTTAATTAGCATATTGCTAAGGGTTCTTCGTGTGCTGGATCCATTAGATTGATATTCTTGGCTATTTTAGCTTCTCTGAAACCTAAGTTGTACAAGACACTTTTCCATTTTTTTCCAAAAATGGTTCCCAGGCGGATGGCGTCAACTTCAGAGACCACTTTATTTTTTTAAACCATAAGGTAACTTGTCAAACCAAGAAGCTAAAAAATCAGCCACAAAAATAATTTTTATTTACTAATTATCTTCTATTTTTCAATATTCATTTGGTGTTGTTGAATTTAAATTAACTGTTAGGCTTAATTAAATTTTTAGTATTAATAATGATTATTCTTATTATTTTTATTTACCTGAAGGTGCTGCAGGCTGAACCTTTAATTCTGTGTTAACTAAAACTTCGTAGATTTGTCTGTAGCCTCTGTCTCTTAATATTTTCACAAAGATAGCACAATGTGACTCCCCTTTACGTAGTATTTTTCCTAATAGGCGTTCAACACATTCCGATCTTTTATTCTTTCCTAGCTCATCCTTTTCATCTAACGATATAATGTCTTCCTGAAAGAGTCTCGGTAAAACGTCCCTCGGGATAATTTCTGCAACTAATAAATCGTAGTTGGCCCTTATTTTTGCTTTCCATCGATCGCTCTGTGGGTCTTTAGCATTGTCAACTTCATCTAGAATTACACAAAATTTCTGTAAAAAGTGAATAGCAGTTTTAAACAATAGTGTATTCTACTCAGGCTAACTTAATTCTTACTTTTTTTATTGTACAATTTCCTAAAACACATAGACCAGTTTGCTGAATTAAATGATTAGCTTTGTATGTTGATTTCTAATGACATAAAGAGCAAAAATCAAAAACCTAATTTAAAGTAATACGCAACAAACATCGTTTGCAAGTTTAAATTTTTATTAACAATAACAACATAATCGCTCAATATATTATCATTTTTCGAACTATATTATTCTAATCAGGCTATATTCACTAGAACAGTTATATAAATTACACAAAAATGACAAGTTTTTTTTTTTACAAAAACCTTTAAGAATAAAAGTAAAAAGTCTTAAATATTAAAGTGTTACGGATACAAGATAAACATGATTTCGATAAAAGTGTCTATTTGCAGATAACACGTTTTATTTCTTAATTAGGCACTATCACCTCTTAGCTATCTAACTCAAACGTTTCGGACTTATACAGCCTACGGCTATCCTTTTATTGCGATGTGAAACATGGTACCCCTGCAAATGTTCAAACTATTACGTAGACAGCAGCTATATTCGAGCGGGTATTACATCTTTTATTGCCCGCGAGGTACCATTTTGAAGAGAAACTCCATATATTGGAATGTGCGTAAAAATAATGAATGGAAAGAGATTCATTGATACGTTTGACCAATCACATTACAGTACAGTAGATCAAAACAATTTACGATTGGTTGCAACTAACCACGTGGGCTAGGTAGCAAAAACAATTGACTGTTTTCGTTTATTTTATTTGCATATACTCTTTTATTTGCTATTTTAAAATTATACAACAACATGGCATTGTGGTGGCTTTCAGAGAAAAATGTTTATGGTAAATTATATGCAACTTTCAAATACTAAATTGAGAACGATTTTTAAGACCTTGTAAAATTCTGACCAGTATTTCTTTCAAAAAGTTGTCGTGATAAAAGATTTAATATATATTGAAATATATGCTGTTTAAAATTTGATTACTATAAGTGCATAAATAAAACAAAAGCCTTAGCATTTTTAAAAGTACCAAAAAATTCAAAATGGCGGAATTTTTTTCGGGTTTCCATAACAACCATTTTTTTTTTCAATTTTTTTCTGCTGTTTAATACTTACGTCGTGTGTCTAACAACATGGTAAAAGTATTCAAAAAGCTTTAGATCTTGAATCGTAAAAAAAATATAAATAGACTGAGCATACCCCCTTAATAAAAAAAATATAAGTGATAAGTATCCTTAATGTATTAATGTTTTAATGTAAACTTTTGTTTTTAATTATTTTTTTAAAATATTGATATGTTTCTTAAACAGTGGTATGTAGGATTTCGTCTGCAAGGTGTGGTGAAGAACTTTGCAGATAACTTATAAAAACATCAAAGGCTGCCCCGTTCCCAGAACGAAGTAGAATGCCAAGAAATGATTCAACTTTTTTTCGCCTTGTCTTTTTAGCTTTAATTTTTTCATAATCTTCTTCGGTGATTGTGCAGTGTTGATACATATATGGTAGAATATCGTCGACATATAACTCATCCAGGAGAAGAACCCAGTTTTTCCTTATCATTAATTTGTGGTCGGGACGTAGACTTCCTCGAATTGGGGCCTCTTGTTTATTTACTGCAATCGTTAAATCACAGTCACAGTGTTCTAGCAACTCGTTTTGTAATTATTAAAATTTGTAACAATAATTTTAGATTATTTTTTTCATTCGAATTTAATTTTTTTAACAATAGAATCACAGTCTCAGTCTTAAAAAAAAGCACAGTCACAACAAGCATCCAATCTTAAAAAAATTTCTGACTTGTCATTGAAATATAGGAAATTGAGTGTAATTGTCGAATATGAAAAATATATATGTATTTACCTCTCTGCGAATGTGTTCCATGAACTGGTTCTGTCACATTCCACTCTTCGTCGTCGTTTTCTGGGTGTGAATATGCGTCACTATGATGTATGACTGTTCGTAAAAGTTATATTAAGTTTTTTTTAATTGGATTTTTAAAAAAGATTGACAGGTTAAATCATTTGAATTATATATATATATATATATATATATATATATATATATATATATATATATATATATATATATATATATATATATATATATATATATATATGCCGATCTACATCAAACTATTTAATAGGGGTTCAGAGCAACCGTCGAAGTATTTTTAACTTCTACATTCTAGCCAACTTCTCGTACTCTAGGTTGGTAACACTAAGATAAAATGGGGCATGTGGTGAATTGATTATTTAGTGACCAAACACCCTGCTGAGGCAAAATAGATTGCAAATCTATACAGCTGAGCTGTGCGTCGGACAGTTATCGTCTCGTTCATTTTCGATTTTTAACCCATACTAAAATATGTGGACGGCTTTATTTAAATTAATTGTTTGTTTTTGTTTCTGATAGTAGTTCGCATAATACAGTCCCTAATACATTTCTTTATAATGATAATAATAATATATTCATACATTGAAGAATAAAAATAAATTATTATACATAACCAAACAGGTTTCTGCCTTGGACAAAGGGATGTGTAAAAAATAATACATTTGGAAAAGCGGGGTGAGGGTGGTATTTAATATTTCTATAAATATCTTGTAAATATCTCGATAGTGAGATGCTACACAAAACATAAGATACATCATAATTGAGTTTTTATACACCAAACAGGTTGATATGATGTGGAGGTAAAATATCTTTTTAAAAAAACATAGCGCTCAGAGAAAGTTAAAGGTGGCGCTGGAATCATCTACTCCTCCCTCAACTTTATGAAATACATAACTCTCTATTACACCCCTGTCCCACCTTGACACACACTCATTACAAGCTAATACATATTAGCTCTACTTACTTGTGAAAGAAAAAGGGATTGATCTCTCATAAACTTTCTCGAATATTCTAATAAAATCTCGTTAAAAAAAATTGCACACCAAGTGAACGCTAAATACAATGTGCATAATAGTGCGGGATATTATTAGTACTTTATAAATTCCCATGCGTTTTTTGAGAAATCGGAAATAGCGTAAATTACTACTTCCGGTCAACGGAAATTACTCATGTGAAATTTCATTTATCTATCTGAAATGGAACTCAAGTTATAGGCTTTTGAAAAATTCAAAGTAGAAAAAGTTCCACTTCCAGTTATCGGAAATCGCTCAAAATTAGATACAGATCTACGATTTTGATATAACACTTATATATGAAATTTCATCAACCTAGCTGTAACGGTACTCAATTTATCGTGTTTACACACAGACTCACAGACACACACACACATACACACAGAGACACACGGACAAGATTGCAAAACTATGTTTTTCCGACTCAGGGAGCCCTAAAACGTCGAGATTTGCAAAAATCTCAATTTTTTTTTGCACGATTACTTGACTTTCTCTATACTTCGTATATACGAGAAAGTAAAAAGAAAACAGCCATTTTTGCTAGGAAAAATGTCGAGAAAATAAATCACAAAGGGTACATTTTATCGGAAAAAGGTAACAGAAAATAAATTACAGAAAAAAATTCCTAAATCTGTATTACAAAATTTTTTAATTTCCTTCTTGAGACCTGTAAAACTGTGAGTGTGTATACATATGGGTAATGTTTTTAGCAAAATATCTATCAACCGTAGAAGTAATATCATTTTAATAATTATCTGACTTTAATCTTCACAATAAGTATAATGTACAAAAGATAATTTATACAGCAGCCTCAAATTTTGTTCAAGATTTATTTAAATACCTGGAAGAAAATTTAGTTATTCAAGAATTTTAGACACATTGTGGCTTTAATTGCCCCCCCCCCCCTCCCCCAGAGAGCAAGTGGATACATTTTCATAACACTAGCGTCAAAAAACTAATTAATTAAAATCGTTTAATAGTTATGCCAGGGGAGATAATTTTAAAAAATAATTCAACTCACGTTAATAAAATAAACCGGGAGTGATCACCCCTAAACTTTCTCAAATTTATCTACATATCTACGTGGGAACCATACAAGACACCACCAAGTAAGGGCTTTGCCGTTCCTTCCCCGCTCTCTAGCCTTATCGCTACCCACCCACACCCCACCAGTCGGGTGGGCTGTGGTTCACCCCGAATGTTTACAATGTGACGGCTATTAGGGGCAGATAATTCAGCTTTTAATTAATTTGAAACCAAATTCTCCTTGATCTTTTCATTGTCGTCTGTAAACTGTCGTCACAGACGACCGCTTTCGTGGAGAGGGGAGGGGGGAGTGAGGGGGAGGAGGGAGAAGGGTGAATTGAGGGTAGTGTTGAATTCACAAATTATGAATTACTGAAAAGTAGCAAATAAAACAACTAAATAGTGGCGTATGCTTACGGCGCGGGTCCGCTCGTATTCTTATATAACACCACGGGGAATGGCACGTCAGGATATAGACATGATTTGTAATCCATTTTAAATTACTTAAACTTTTTACGATAGAATAGAATCTCGTAAAAAAAAAGAATTGCACACAAAATGAACGCGAAAAAATATGTGTATAATAGTGCAGAATATTATTAGTACTTTATAAATTCACATGCGTTTTATGAGAAATCGGAAATAGCAAAAATTACTACTTCCGGTCAACGAAAACAACTCAAATTTGACTAAAGGCAGTGAATTAGATCTTTTAGTTACATGTGAAATGTCATTTATATATATGAAACTGTACTCAATTTATAATCTTTTGACAAATTGAAAGAAGAAGAAGTGCCACTTCCGGTTATGGGAAATCGCTGACAAGTTGAAACAGAACTACAAATTTAAAATAATACTTATATATGAAATTTCATCAACCTCGCTGTAACGGTACCCGTTATCATGTTCACAGACACACACATACACACACATACACACACACACTCATACGGACAAGATTGCAAAATTATGTTTTTCCGACCAGTGCTGGCGCCAGGTTATTTAGCGCCCTGGGAAAAATTTGTAAAAACGGACCCCCCCCCCCCTCCCTGCAATTTTTTTCGGGCTCCCTTGTTATATATATATATATATATATATATATATATATATATATATATATATATATATATATATATATATATAACATATATATATATATATATATATGTTATATATATGTTATATATATATATATATATATATATATATATATATATACATTTTTCCTGGGGCGCTAAATAACCTGGCGCCGGCACTGGTCGGAAAAACATAATTTTGCAATTTTGCAAAGACTGTCTCACTAAATTCTAAATTAAATCAATTCATTGAATAATTAAGTTTAAAATTTCTTATTTACAAAAAAGAAAAATATGAATAGTTTGGCAAGACTATGAATCAAGGAAACTTGATGCCGGCGCAATGCCGGAGGCAGGTTATTTAGCGCCCTAGTCAAAACAAATTGAAACGCCTTCGTATATGAGAAAGTTGAAATGTGAATGCAAAATCTGCGACGTTCGAGAGGGAATTATGGTTGGAATAATATAATTAGCATGGATTGGTAAAATGCAATATGCTAGGTAAAACAAGGATATTTTAAATACTGCTTTTATTTATTTTATACAATGGCGGTAATGTTTAATAATTATTATTTTTAATCAATAACAGTTTAGAAGCCACTCTTAAATATTCCCTATGTTTACTTTTATCTTTCGGTTTGCGGACAAGCTGGGATTTTCATAGTCGTTCCCCAAATTGAATCAGGCGCGTCTGCCAGCGCCCGGGCAGGGTTCGATTTTGTGCTATGGGTTATCTCGTGAGTGCTTTGTGCTTGTGTTTGCGTTTGCTTTGCGTCGTGTTTGTGTTTGTGGGTTTTTTTTGCGTTTGTGTTTGCATTGTGTTTCAGTTTGTGTTTTCTTTTGTGTTGTAATATGCTTGTGTTTGCGCTGTGTTTTTTTTAAATTTCGGGTTGGTTTGTTATGTTTGTGCTTGCGTTGTTTTTGGGTCTGTGTTTCCTTTTGTTTTTATGTTTGCGTTGTGTTTATATGTGTGTGTGTATGTATGTGTGTGTGTAAAAGAGAGAGAGAGAGAGAGAGAGAGAGAGAGAGAGAGAGAGAGAGAGAGAGAGAGAAATAAGCCTGATCTGTGTTTAGAGGTTAGTTTTTAGCAGGCGCGGATTTACTTAGGTCATGCTTTATGTTTTATTTTTTAATGATTTACTTGTTTAAAAAAATAATTATAAAATAGATTCTGGTCAAAACGCAATGTGCTTTACTACTCGATCAACGATATTAGTGACAAAGCATAGAAATAACTAAATAGCTAAACATCCGGCACATTTTAAAAACCGTAGGCTACTAATACCTATTAGAAAAATTAAACAAAATTATATTATACTTTCTTTGTCAACACAACACCAGCTTTCTCTAAGACCATTTTAATGATAGTGGCGCGTTTTTGGAAAATAGTTAAATAATATATATAGAAAGTTCCGCAACACAAAAATACGGGTACAACTCAGTTTTAAGATTATTAAATGGAACTATACATAGAGCACAAGGGAAGGTGTGGGTTCTATTGTGGAAAACTCAAACCGTGGTATGTAATGCGAACAGGGGAGCGAGTGGGTGTTTTTTATCGTTATGCTTGAATGAATCATCGGATTTCATAATTTAAAAACAACTGTCTGTTTCCCCCCCCCCCCCCTGTCCACAACTCCTCTATCATCCTATAGACCGATTTATGGACTTATCGAGGTTTGGGGGGGGGGGGGGGATTGGATGGGTAAGGGAGAAGTGGGGGCGGAGGGGAATGTTTTAGCTTTCTGCTTGCATCCATTGCGTATTGATAAAAAGGGTGAAAGAGGCCCTCGACCCCCTTCGCTCCTCTTCCCTATGCAGTCCACAACTCCCCCCACATCTATGGACTTGGCCCTTTATTGCATGAATTATTGGTTTACTTGGTAAAAAATTTTTGACTTCATATTTCTACAGCAAATGGACTAACTTGAGATGTAGGGAATTTTTTTTTTTTTTTTTGAATAGATGATAAATATCACAACAATTTTGGTCGTTGCAATTCTGCAACTATGCGCAACGGTCAAACTTTTCATCCATAATAAGCAAAAAAAATATTTATATAGAATTGTTGATAGAAATGTAAATAACTTGTACAAATCATTTGAGAGTAACAATAGTAACATGTAAGCTTATTTATTATGAAAACAAAAGTAAAAACATGTACACTGAAAGAGGAAAAAACAACTGAAAAATTACATGAAGGTTTATTTAGTAAAAAATTTATTAGCATTTTTTTTGTTTGCTATACAACAAATAAAAACTTCTGTGCATTCTTGGTGCAGGACAACCTGCAACTAAATGATGAACTAAATGATATTGTCTATTGTAAATCTTGAGCCCAACATATTGGGGAACACTCTGTAATAATGTCTGCTCAATATTAGCAACAGCACTTTGTCATCTTGTCCCTTTGTAGCTTTACCTGTATGCACTTCAAAATCTTGGATTATACAAGTTGTTGGACACAACAAAGACTTTGTAGCCCATCTATATGGCTTTCTATGGTTGTAGGTTGGACTGCTTTTGCCTACGATATGTGAATGGGTCGATTTGCTCATGAATACTTAGAATCTCAGATGGCATGGGGTTTGATAAGCACAGAATTCCGACATTGGTCAACTTCTGCCCTTTGAACATTGTTTGACAGGTGTAGCTTATTCTTAATCCACTCGAATCTATTGATGGTTATGTCTGTGACAGTAACACATTAGGTGACAAGGCACCAAGATCTTTGGTATCTAGAATTTTTTTTTACAATGTTTATGTAAAACACAATTTCCAGGAGATGTTTTTGTTTATCTTTATCCAGTACTAGTGGATTGTTTATGTCCTGCTGAGGACATAGTTTCACAGGTGTATATTATTCTTTATCCGCTTGAATCTGTTGATGGTCATGATGTATTGACCGTAACACATTTGGTCGCAAGTCTCCAATACAGTCGGCATCTAAGAGTTTTTAGAATCTTTATGTAATACACACAATTCCTAGGAAATGTTTTAGCTCAATCTTATCCAGTGCTAATGGATTGTTTGTCCTGTGGAGGACATTGTTTGACAGGTGCAGATTATTCTTATTCCGCTTGAATCTGTTGATGGTCATGACGTATGTGACCGTAACAAACTTGGTGGCAAGGCTCCAATACACTCAGCATTTAGGAATTTTTTACAATGTTTATGTAAAATCTAATTTCCAGGAATAATCTTTATCCAGTGCTAAAGGACTGTTGATGTCATGTTAGAGGACAGTACAGGTTGGATTGATACACAACTGTCCGAACACAGATTATCTATAAAGATGTCGTTGAAATAATCCAATGGCCGCCTCTGATGTTTGACTTCTCTCCTAGGATCAGGAAATGGTGGAACATTTGCTGTATACTGGGACTGATCATTCTGTTGTTGCTAATGAAGACCTTGGTGTAGACAATTGAGAAGGTCCTGAGGAGTTTCATCATTTTTCGCAAATGGGCATACTCTGTAGAAATAAATTTTGAGAACATTATTTGGTTATAAATTATGCAATAATTGTATACAAAACAATAAATGCTTTACTAATCTACAATCAAACCTTTAAAGTATGCAATAATAATATGTTACCTTCAACTACGTCAGACAAATCTTCATCACCAACATCCGATAGGACCCAGGTACTGTTTACGTTCTCTATTTCATCATTGGACAACTCACTATCTTTTGAGCCAAAAGGAGTAGCTCAGAATAAACTGGTAGAAGACTTTCAAATTAGACTCTTGGATCCATGGTTATGAATATGTGAAAGCCTAAAATAAAAACAAAAGGTTATTCATTAGTCTAGCTCTAGTCTTAACGATAAATATATAAATAAAACTAATAAAACTATTGTTAGGCTATAATTTATTATGATTATTAGGCCTATAGGCAAAAACTAGATCTAGAAGCTTTAAATAATATGCCACAACACTAACTGTATTTCACATCATAAAATAAACTATTTTGTGTATAGAAATAATTACCAAGTAAACTAAAGTCTAGCTGAGAGCAGAGCCATTTTTTTTATTTATTCCGTTGCATGTAGTTGCATTACTACAACTACAACAATACAAAACCTAGGCTCTTACTAATGAAATATTAATTTTTTTATTGTGAATCAACTAAATTAGTACTAATGCATAGTTATTATTGTAAATATATTTTTTTCAGCTAGTTTATTATAGTTTTAACCAGGTTTTAACGTAATTTTATACTTACCATTTAGCAAAAAGCAGAAAAGTGTAGATCGCTTCTAAAAATGTCCGATTTGAAAAAGAAAAATCTTCTTTTCAAAAGAGTTCCGGTATAAAATGTAATAAAAAGTGCTATCCGGAGTAAAATAGGTTGAAAACGAAACAAAATATTAAATAATACAGTACTTGATTACTCCTAAAGTATTGTTGCAAAACTGCAACGCTATGCCATATAGGGTTAATATGAATTTCTTACTGAAGTAGAAGCAAAATGCTTAATGTTTAACTTATACAAATATGTCGAAGCCAGGAAATATATTTGCTGAACACAATTTATGTTTTTAAAAGCATGGTTAAGGTGTTATACATTTATTCTAAATAGGGCTTCAACCTTCTATTCTGTATAAATCTTCCCAAACTGAGTGATGGGGTGGGGCTGAAAGGGGGGTCGTAGCTAGTAGGGATAATTCAATTAAATAAGCTATAATCTCAAAGGCGGTTTGACTGTAATTACATTAGTGCAGCTTACGTTGTATTTGTTAGTTATTTAAATATAGAATTCGGTTAAGGGGATATGCCCATAATAATATATACATAAAAACGTTTATAACTACAAGCTGTAGTTGTACTTGGCAGAAAATTGCACTGATTTTGGCTTTACTTCATGTACACCATCTTTGCCGAAATCAATTCTTACTGAAGGTATGTCTGTGTCATAAATTTGGGCACGGCGAAAATGTGGCCATATAATATCTGTAATATACCCAATAGCGCCATTTACTAATCCCTTCGACACGTCAATGTTCGATCGAAGCATGACCTTTGCTCCAACAAAAATCTCAAATCTTCTTGGTAGGCCACACGTTTTATTGATGTCTGTGGGAAACAGTAAATGTATGTCAACATTATCAATATTGGTGTTAATAGATCTAAAATACTGCAGCACTTTTTCATTGTGCGTGTTGACTTGCTCATTTGTAGGGTATATGCGCAAAGCTTTATCAATGAAAGCCTTTGTAATGTGTCGGCTTTCTGTTTTGATTCTATGATTTGGTATGTAATGAGCGTCATTAAAGTGGTTGAGCTATTGTTGCGATGACATGAGGGTAGCAGGTCACATTAACTACGTCTTTATGCCATTTCACGCTAATTTAAAGTTAGTATTTCAGAAACAAGATTGAATCCGAGAAGATTCGAAAGTTATATTAAATTATATTAAATATTAATGTGAAACGGAATTATAATAAAAACCTACAAACTTTATACTAAAATGTTTTCTGTGTGTTATAAATAATGAGCCGACCCGCGGCGTATCATACACCGCTATTCAGTTGTTTTATTTTCTACTTTTCAGTAATTCATAATTTGTGAATTCGACAGTACCAATGCTGCCACTGAAAATATTTGCTTTAAAAGACTAACCCTCCCCCCTTTCACCTAACCCCGACCCTACAACCCCCCCCCCCCCCCCGGTGAAAGCAGCCTCCTCTTAGTTACCTCCTGTAAGTTTAAAATCGTTTCAAACTAAATTATCTGCCCCTAATAGCCGTCACTAAACCCGGCTCTACTATTTGTAAACATTTAGAGTGACCACAGCTCACCAGATCATGTGGGGGTGGGGTGGGGTGGTAGTGATAGGGATAGAGGGAAAGAGAGGGGACTGCAAGGCGCGCTTGCAGCTTGTTTTCTAACGACTCCCAGAAGAGAATTATATATACGAGCCGACCCGCGGCGTATCATACGCCGCTATTTAGTTGTTTTTTCTACTTTTCAGTAATTCATAATTTGTGAATTCGACAGTACCAATGCTGCCTCTGAAAATATTTGCTTTAAAACACTAAACCCCCATCCCCCCCCCCCCCCCGTGAAAGCAGCCTCCTCTTAGTTACCTCCTCTAAGTTTAAAATAGTTTCAAACTGAATTATCTGCCCCTAATAGCCGTCACCAAACCCTGCTCTACGATTGTTTTGTAAACATTAAGCGTGAACTACAACTCACCTGACCATGTGAGGGGGGTGGGGGTGGGGGGGGTGGTAGCGAAAGAGAGGAAGAGAGGGGACTGCAAGGCACGCGCTTGCAGCTTGTTTTCTAACGGCTCCCAGAAGAGAATTATATATATAGATACTATATGTATACAACCCACGCATACATATCTAAAATGTTTACACTGCATTTAATCAATCTTAAATTTATTTGCATAATACATAAGATTATTAACAAATGCCACGCAAATACATATTTTTTCCTGTCACTTTTTCTATGACGTTTGTTTCTCTGAATTTGCTTTTCCTGTGTTTTTTTTTTCTGTGACTTTTTTTCCTACAATCCAACCCCTATTCCCGTGAAATACAGCGTAGTAACTCAGATTGCAGTTTGGTCCAGGTGTTATATTTTATTCCATGTGTCGGTACGACAGGATTTTAGAGTTCTAACAAATAATTGGTAAAATGACTAGCTGAAAAAACACAATTACCGCACTATAATTTTCTTATACTATAAAATGTGTAATGTAATGGAAATAAATTATCTAAAAACACTGTACATCAGTGAAAGTATTCGGGCTTAAGAGAAAAAGATAAGTTGCACTGGAATCATCTCTAGCCCTCTCACAAGCACTAAACTACAGAAAAACTAAATAGTTGTTGATTATTTGTTTTTTAAAAGAATACAATCTAGTTTATACTAAATATATTGGTTACAATGTCTTAACAAATGCAGTGAGCATGCGTTGGTGGGTTGGAAATGAAGTGGCTTAATCAAATGTTGTTGTATTAGGGGAGGTGAAGGGGATACTTTCTGGAGTTCCGCTGCTAAAAAAAGGAGAAAGGAAATCTAGCAGTGGATAATACTTGACACCTACCGACGTACAGTGGCCCCCACCCAACTGATCCTAAAATCAACACGCTTGAATATCGTTACAAATGGTTGGGGTTTGCCTAAGTCCCCCAAACCCCTTTCCCCAATGCCGCACTGGTTAGGTTTTAAGATTTCTATTGTTTATATCGAACTCAAACATGGTTTAATTGTGGGAAAAGAATGGAATGGGTAGGTAGAGGTGGGGTGGGAACGGGGGGAAGCTAGGATTGAAGTCGTGCTAGATAGGTTTGTCGAAATTGTATTTTTGCCTTTTAAAATTTTATGAGCTTCGTCCATTAAGGTGTTTGTTACAAGTAAAACTTTTGGTCAGAAAATATACTAACCGGGCTGCTGGAGCCCAATAGTTGATATTTGATTGACTGATCCAATACTTGTGTCATCACGTTCTTCTGCATCTGTTAGTTAAATAATGGTCAATTAAAAATGTAAACTTTAACTTAAATTTAGATTAAGCGGAATTTTTTTTTAATTTGTAACAAATTCAGTATCTATATTAAAACGATAACAAATCTAAATTGTTATATTTTTACATACTATCAACAGAAACAGCTGATTACAAGATATCAAAGTATTTAAGACTGGAATACAAAAGATATTATTTAGATAGGCCTACTTAATTTACCTTCAATATACACATTTCAATTATTATATTTTGCATTATAAATAGTTTCTGTCACAGACTGTATTATTGGGTATGTTTATTATATTGTGTTTTACATGAAACTGCATGAATGTAGAGTATCTGTCCAACGGAAGTACTGTCTGAGCGACTCGTCATGTATTTTTCCATGCTTTTGTGAGATCGCTCATTGACGTAAGGGGAGAGAAAGGAGTGTATAAAAGGTGTAGAGCAAGGTGAACGAAGGGTGCTTGCCTGTGTCTGTGTAGTAAGATGTAAGATGTCATCACGTCAATTTGTTTCTAGACTATAATACAACAGTCGTTTTTCCTATTATTGTCATTTTCTTGTGGATCTTGTAAATAAAGTTTAAAGTTACAAAAAAGCTGTCGATCGTGTTCTTGGATGAACGAACCCACAATAACGACCGTATTGTAATACCAACAAGAAATACGGGTTGTTACAGTTTCATTAAATAGTGAATGCAATTGCGAACCCGTAAGCAAAATTAAGAAACATAAAGAATTTGAGATACGAAATAATTTAAACACATTAATGTATGTATTAAAATTGTTGGTTATGGGATGTTCTTTGGTGGCAGCATTTCATTTTATGCCCAATCTCTTACCAAGTGGTGCGCCATCATTCATCACAGATGTTTGCTTTAAAACAAAATCTGAAAACGGAAAATGAATAAATGTAAATTAACGCAGCTAAGTATCTAGGTGGCTATTTATACGCCGCATAGAACCTTTATCAGCGGTAAAACTATCATACAGTCTAATAAAATGTAAAAGCACAAGTTTATTTATTAACAAAAGCGTCACTCGTGTCACAATAAAAAAAATATTACAGATGAGGGAGATAATCGCTTAAGTATTATCATATCTGACGTCGTAAAATTATTAATATCTTACCTTTCAGAAATGGGTGGTGTATCGCTTCCTTTGCAGTTGGTCGTTTGGAGGGATCTTTTTCGCAAGTTTGTTTTAAAAACATTTTAAGATTTACAGAGCTATCTTCGGGAATAGGTAATTCATGAGCATTTTGTAATGTTCTTGCGATAATAGCATTTCGAGAAAAATCTTTAAAAGGAATGTTCCCCGTGATCATTTGATAAACTGTGCATCCTAGACTCCTGTTGAAAATGGAGTGTCACATAATTTCATTTGCAGAAGCTAAAACACTGTCTTGTTATTTTATTGTATTTAAGTATATAAGCAAATGATGTTACCATATGTCAACTTTGTCATTGTATGCAACATTTTCATGAATTGCTTCGGGGGCCATAAAAAATATGGTCCCTTTTTGACTTGTACTTGTACTTGCACTTGAAATTGTGTTCAAAATCTTAGCTACTCCAAAGTCAGTTATCTTAATGGTGTTTTCATCTTGCATTAAAATATTGGAACCTATTTTTTTTAAAAAGCAAAGCTTAGTGATAAAGTGTAGAGATGCAATTTCCTATATTTAAAATCCGTTATTAAGAATTAGACGAAAATATTTTTTTCATAAACGCATTACTTAACATAGTATGAGAGAGGTATAAAAATAATATTATCGCTATTATTATTAATATTGCTAACGTGCCCGTTCCCGCGCGTTGGCGCGGGGTTAGAAAAAAGTCCGAGGATAGCCCGGAGCAAGTCGCACCCTGCCGGTTTGCGGGCTGATGCGCCTGATTCATATTAGTTAACGACTATAATACTACTTCTTATCCATATTCTGTCACACTTCTTAAGCTAACGTATGCTCCATACATATGCACTAACGTATGCACCATAGCTCAGCTCAAAAGTTAGAACTGGGCGCCAATTCGCAACCTACCGGGGCGTCGGCGAACGCGCCTGTTTCAGTTAAGTGAAAATCTATAATGCCCCATCGTATCTATAGTATATCGCACTATTTAATGCCAACCTGGTCGGCCTATTTAAGTCGGTAAAGCTCATGGTTGCTAAACCGAAAAGTCTCGAGTTCGAACCCTCGGTCAGATGAGCCTCGTTAGCTGGGGACAGCCACTCTTCTAGGAGAGACAACTCCAAAATCAAACAACTGCTGTCTTGTAGTTTGTTCTTGGCTGGACAAAGGCTATGGAAGCAAATCCAAAACGAAAAGCTGTCTGAAATCGGAGTCAATGGGTTCAATGGCGCATAACCAGTTGACACGTATCCTTAATTGTGATAGAAGCAAGGTCGAGTCGGCAAAGCTCATGGTTGATAAATTCGAAAAAAAAAATTCGAGTTCAAACCCTCTGGCAGATAAGGCTCGATCCCTCCCAACACTAAAAACTAAGAACGAAGAAGAAGAAGAAGTCGCCATAACGTTCACAGAAAGTCCGGGGACGACACAACGCACCCTGCCAGAGCGCCGGAAGACTCACCTTATTCAATTTAGTGAACGACTATAACGCACCATCTTATCCATAATCTATCTCACCTTTTAAGACGAACGTTGGCGCTTTAGCGCTCAAAGGAAAGCCTCGATGACAAATCGCATCATTTGAATTTTTTCCCCGCAGAAACCTTCTCGATAGTTTCCTAATCAACTCCAGAAAAGTTTCATAACACTAAGATGAACGGTGTTTCTTTATTGCCAATTACTTCCCTTGATTGATCACAAAAAATTATTACTTCCCTTAAAAAAAATTACATCGGGGAAAAAAATTGTTTTTATTCGTTTGTTTTGGTGTTCGAAAAAAATAATTGTGTAATTAGTATTGATTGATAAATTGAAATGTGGTATTTAAAACACGAATATTTTAAATACTGCCTTTTATATATTTTATATAATGAACGTAAGGTGTACTAATTATTATTTGTAATCAATAACAGTTAAGAAGCCGCTCCTAAATGTCCTTTGTGTTTACTTCTATCTTTCGTTTTTTTTTTGACAAGCAGGGGTATTAAAGTCGTTCTTTAACTTGAACCAGGCATGTCCACAGGCGTCACAGCATGGTTCAATTTGTCGCCCTGGGCTGTCATGTGAGATCTATGGTGCATAAGTTCGTTTTAAACAGTGCGATAGACTATGAATAAGAAAGATTACTATAGCGCGTAACTAAATCAAATCTAGTGCGTCCTCTGGTGCCCCAACAGAGTGCAATTTGTGTCTACGTTTGTGTTTATGTTTGAGTTTGCTTTATTGTTTGTGTATGTGTTTGCATTTGTGTTTGTTTTTGCGTTTATGTTTAAAGCTGTGTTTTGTGTTTGTGTTTTCTTTTATGTTTGGGTTTGCGTTCGTGTTTGTGTTTTCGTTTGCGTTTTTGTTGGTGTTTGCGTTATGTTTGCATTTTTGTATGTTTTGGTTTTGGTTGGTTGTGGTTAGGGTTAATTAAAAGTAAAAAGTGTCTTAAATCCGTGCAATGCCGGGTAAATGCTGCTTCATAAGCACACAAGTCATGTTCCTTTTACAAAGGCCAGTGCATGGCCTGTCCGGGACGGCTAGTAAACATTATAATTACTATAGCTATAATACCTGCCATACTATTAGGCTCCTCTAACAAAAATACATCTCCAAGGGATTAGAAAAGTAAAATGATAGTAAAGAGTTATTATTTTCTGACAAGGAAGAACTAAAATAGTAAACAATAAAATTCCAAATTTACCTTTAATGTCTCTATGTATTATTTTCTGCTCGTGAAGGTAAACAAGTCCTTCAAGTATCTGATAAGAGAACATAGCCGTCTTTTCTTCTGATAGCCTTTTTTTTCTCTGTGTCTTAATATGATTTGCCAAAGTATCCTGAAAATAAAATAGCAAATGGTTATTTCCGAACAAAAAAGCATATATTTCTTTTTGAAATTAAAAATAATACTACATTTTATTTCCTTAATAATAATACCTTTTCCATAAACTCCATAAAAAGCGAAAACATTATGTCTGTTCTGCTGAATCCATAATAGTTTACCACTCTTTTATGTTTTACTATCTTGAGAGCTCTAGTTTCTGCATCGAACATTTTCTGAAATATTATTTGCGTATTGTAAATATAACGACTTAAAATACATCAATTAAATGACGCTCTTTAACTAGCGTAAATTAATTGTCATAAGTCAATGGTAAAGTGGATTATAAGCATCATATGCATAATACGGGGTGATTTATATTTAACTAAATTTGCCAATAACTTAATGAAATAAGCTTTAACTCTTTATGGTGGCTTTTTTATCATTAGACAGGTCTGGTGTTATTGTTTCTTCTTTTTTGGCAAGAATAAAACTGGTTTTATCGTTATTTTTGTTTGATACTTTTTTATCCGAACTGTTTTCTTAACATAATTTTTTTCTCAATTTTTCTGCAATTGTTTTATTTCTTTTTTATGTACTGGTATAGGCTATTTACCCAAAAAGGCGTGGGATTTTCAACCAGAATTAAGTCCAACTTTTTACTTTCTCGTATATACAAAGTATAGAGAAAGTCTTGTAATCGTGCAAAAAAATAAACCGGGAGTGATCTCCCCTAAACTTTCTCGAATATCTAATATATAAAGCTCAATTCTGTATGTAAAAATAAATATGTTGGTCGTTGACATACTTCGATGGATTAAAGTGTTAGATAATTAAAGTCCTTACGGTCTAAATTTATGATTTAAAAAAATTAAGATTGAAAGTTTTGGGAAATAATTTTCATTTATCAAACTGAAAGTAATAA
>NW_026731969.1:790000-810000 GCF_028476545.2 Physella acuta
GTGTTTATTGACAAAGTACCTTTTACTTCACTTAAAATTTTTTTAATGATATTTCAAAACTTTTCTAAATTGTGAATATTCTATCATATATAGTATGGCATGTAATATGATTTACACACTTATTGAAATCGAAAATAGATGTTAGCCCTACTTACAGGTAGCCATATATATGGCATAGGAATAGTAATTAATATTTAATGTTATTTAATATTTAATAATGTCACTTAGGTTGCGATGATTATTTTGATAATAGCCTATTATTGAAACATAAGTCTCTGAATAAGGCAATGTAGCCAAATGCGAAATGGCTACAGTGAATATATGTTGTTGTTTTTTTTATTAATAGGCTTATTTAATACTATTTACTTACTAGTATTACTAAATAACTATTTTTGCACACATATCACTACAACAATCTCGCGCAAATTAGAAAATTAAAAAATTAGTAACTCACAATGACCCGTCTATAGAGACGGGTATTTTCTCCCGCTGACAAGAAAACGAGAGCTTGCGGTCATAGGATGTTAAGATTTTTTTTTTAAATATAGTAGAAATGTATATATACGGTCAATATATAAACAAATCAAAACTATATTTTAAAAATAGAAGAACATACAACCTTCGTGGTATATCGACTTCTTTAGTACAAAAGTAAAAAAAACCAACATGAAACACATTTTTTTTCACAAACTGTGTCTCGCTGTTTACCCAAGATTCCACAGATATGTCTCGCATTTTATTCTCGCAGTTTACTGCCTCGCCTTTTCGCGTCTCGCAATTTCCCAACATCCTAGAAGTTTATATAATGGCGTTTATAATTTGTTAATTATTTTTCAGAAGCTGCAAGTTACTGAAATAAAATGGAGTCCAGAGTATTTTTTTGAGTAATATGAAAGGAAAAGTTTGAAGCATCCATCAAACAGATGACAGGAAAACACTTCAGATACATTGCAAAATCATGAGGGTTTGTTATAAAAACATAAACAATGTTTACTAGACAGTAATTAAAGGCACTCTACATATTCATTTATAATGTAATATCTTTTATTGATTGGGTATACTACATGTCAGGAAAGTTTGCCTGAATTACCAATATTATTAATTATACGTTAGAGTTTATTTAGCGCAGAAATGTTAGTTATGACACAAGCATAGTAGTTTGACTAATTATTGTTAGAGATGTTATAAGGAAATAAATGTTGGTGTTCTATTGGAACAATAAGTTTTATTCTAATACAGTTAAATAATGGCTAACTTGATATGTTTATTTGTGTACTTCAGGTGATGAAATATGAAACACAGCTTAACCAGTTTTCTCAAAAGAAAGCAAGATTATGCCGCACCAAAAATAAAGTGTCCAATGACACACCATTGTAGAAATAGCAAAGAAATTTTACAAGTTGGTGACAATCAGTAGCGTACGCAAGGGGAGGGGGGATGGGGCCACAGCAGGTATTAACAGCTGTATCAGTTTGCCAGTCTAAAAATAACCATTACGGTGCGTTGAAATGTTTAAAAACCTCTACGGGTAGTCCCACTTGACAAGAAGGGTATTAAGTTTAAGTCAACTGTATAATGTATTTGCTAAAGAATAATTGAATAAGAAAATACTATAAATAAATCTTCACAACTAGATAATTTATATATAAAGTTTCAATCGTACAATTAATTTTTTTTTAAATTACAGCACAGACACAAATACAACTAATGTGGCACCTCTATTTAAATTTACTTATGGGCGAACTGCGTAGTGGGGAAATTTTGACATGGTCAACACGATGATGTAGTAGCTTTATGAAAGTTTGGGTGATAGTGATTACTATTACAAATTATATGAAACAATAGCAACTTTATATTAATTACTATTAAATATTACTAATATTACTATTAAATTTGAATTAGTCTATATTTTGTATTTAAAAAGCAAAACAACTCAACTTAAACTAACATTAATCGCACAGTTAATTATCCGCTCAGTTGTTGTATCGTTTGAATTTGTTTCGAATAGCTGTTAGTAATTATCAAAATGTAATCGCCCCATTTAAATTATGTGGTGTATATATTGCGACTAAGACAACAGTGGTGCTTAGAATTCGTTACTTAAGAGTTCATTAAATGGAAAGAAAACCAGCAAGGAAAAATATTCAGGGTGGGAGAGGAAGAAATTGAAAGACATTTCACATCGCCAACAAACATAATCCAAATGTGCCAAACTGGATACATCTTTTTCAAGCTGCACGACTTTAACATCAACAACAATACAACATGTGGTTGATGTGTCTGAAGATATTTAAGTAGAAAATGTACAAGCAACCACATCATTTCATATGCAGAATCAAATCGTCGAGACTCAAGACAATAAGGTATTGTCCATAGAATTTTTAAAAGACACCCATTTTGAAAATGATATTGACAAAATAGTGCCAGTCAAACTTAATGTTATAATTAATACAAATCTGGAATATCCTACAGATCCTTTGTTGTGTGAAACACCCGTAACACCGGATCTGGTACGTGCATTACTTGAGTTTGGTCCTTGTCGACCAGGCCTCAAAGATACTTATAAAGATTTTCCGAAACATTTAACGGGTCGGCACTTTATTGCCAGTTCGTACAAGAAAAAACCCATGCGAAATGTTGTCTGGAAATAATACGACACTGGTTAGTATATTCGCCCAGGCAAATAATATGATTTATTTTGATTGTTGGCTTTTTAAACAAAAATCAGATACCTGGGGTGATCAAACATCGGGTTAAAATAAGTTTGCTATACAAACGGTAAAAATTCCATGACGAAGATGCAAAGCTACTCAGATACCTGACTCAAGGAAAAAGTTAATTTTTCAAACTTCCGACTAAAACGGAACCTTTGCTAAGAGCGGCGACAATTAACAGCAATCTAAAATTCATGATAGCTAATGATTTGTGTTCAATGTATCCAAACTCATCCACTTTGTATCGCATATTTCTGACTTTACCGATAAGCAGTGCCGGAGTAAAAAACTCTACAGCTGTTTTGAACTCCTGAAAACATACATTCGTTCTACTATAAACGAAGACAGGTTGTCCAGTTTACCCCCCCCCCCCCTCCCCACCCCCACGAAAGTCTACCACACCCCACCCCCCGAACGATATGGAAATTTATATAGAAAATATAGACTTTTACTAGTGTTCCCCCCCCCCCAACCCCCCGAGAAAATTTAGTCTCTCCCCCCCCCCCCCCCCTAGAAAAAAGTCTGGTAGAAAGACTGGTCAGAACATTTCCACTAAACTTTCTCGTTTATTCTCATAATACCGTGCAATTCAAACTTCCGCACTATAGACCAAGGAATTAAGTTAAATAAAGTCATGTGGGATTTTTTTAAAGTACTTTTGTAAAAGAAACATTGCTTACATTTTTTAAGAAGTTCTGTCGGTTAAGACGTAGACCATCAGAAGCATTGAAAGTCATCGCTGGCCCAACCATTATTTATACATTGTTATTTCATTTTCGTAAGGCCTGGTAAGATAGTTGCTTCTTTTATTTTTCTGTTATATTATGCTTGTTTGCCGTGGGCTAAATTTTTCTGTCCATGTATTTAGACTTTTTGTCACCAACGTGGTAGTGTCTGACCACGTGGGACAGACAGAAGACTTTAGTATAAAGTCTATTTTTTAAATTTGTTTATACATTTAGCTTATTACAATGTTTATTCTTGTGAACCTCCTGTGAGGAAATAATTCACAGCATGTCATTTTCATTAGGTGTATCCTTTGGACTTGTGTTAAGCCAGGGATGAGGTTTATTTATACTTGACCCACAGTTAGGGTTCACTCCTCACTGTTGGTTTGGGTTATTTTACTTAAGAACTGTTCAATACTATTTTAATGCCTTTATAGTCGACTATCACTTCCCGGGGTGATCTTTGTTGATCCCCCAGGGGAGTGTGTTTGGTCTATTCCGGTCACTATCAATGTGCAAGGAAGTTTATAGTATGAATGTCTACTTATTGTCGCTCCTTAGGGATATCTTTATTGAGACCTTAGGGTCAGACTCAGTTCAGTCTGACCAGTAGTATTTGAGTTGTCCGTGGTGGACTACTTATATTGTGAGTTGACCTGATCGTACTTTTAATTATTCATTATGCTTTGTACATACTTTTATTGTTTGTATTAGCAGTCTAACTTTTAATACGTTTAATTTGTTTGCACAATTACAATACGCCTTCTATACTCGGTATACGACAAAGAAGAAACGTGTAAAACGGCGACATCTGTCAAAATTTCATGTCACTTTTTAACACAATCCCTATACTCTGTATAAGTCACAAGTATGTATATTGTCATCGAAAAAATTTTTAAACTAGTAAACATTACCGATTTTTGTATAACCCGACTTTTCAAACATTAAAATATCTTAGGGGACGGGAGAAGTTTTATATTCAGCCTGATTTTTTTTTTCAGAGCGATAAATACTAAATTTGCAAATATATTTTTATTAACTAAGGGCAGTCTTTATTTGAAATTCACTGTCTTAGTTCCAGACTGAAGCAGAACAGAATCCCATGTGTAGAATATGTACGATAAAATATGCTGAATCGGAAGCGTTGCTTCATAAAGCCTTGCAAAACATTTAAAAACATTAAAACAATTTGAATTTTAATGGTATTCAGCCTCAAAATAAGGCTTACTCTAGCTCCTTCCCGTTACAAGTGTGTTAAAAATAACATCTCTAAGGTGGAAATGTTCCATCTGCGCATTAGCCCGCCTGCTCGATAAGCTCTAATTGTTGCTTTGTGTTTATTTGGAATTTCCACGATCCTAAAGTTGGGTTTTGACACTTGGGTTGTGTCAAGGCTTAGCCTACTGTTAAAGTAAGATTAAGCGAGGGATATTTTTGTACTGATATCGGCAATGCCTATTTGAATTCTTAAAAAAATACTAACATTGTTTAAAGAAGTGGGTTTTTTTTTATTTCTGATGTGTTTTAAACACGTTAGAGCATTTTCCTCAATAAAAAAATTAAATAAATTTCCAAACGTTGCAGTTTAAAATAACGTCTAGGCATAATTTTTATCAGAAAATATATAGCCTGTATATGGTTTGTTTTGACATAACACAAGACAGACCCATATAATTGTGATCCTGGCTTTAAAAATTTTAGCCATTTTGGAATTGTTTCTTAACAATGCACTAGTATAAACGTAAAAAAACAACCCGAGAATATATTTCAGGATATAAATGAGAGAAAACAACGAGCGTACCTCCAATAAAAGGTCCATCATACACACCAGAAGACATTTTTCAACATAAATGTATTCAGAAAATATTTAAAATCACAATAACACCTTTTAGTGACCTCAAGAAATTCAGTATACCACTTTATTGACAGAGTTAAATAAAAGCATTATTATTCGGGTTCGTTCGAGTTTAATCGGGAATTTCTGTTATTATCAAGAGGTTGAAGGATTGTATATGACATGTTTCTAGAAAAGCAATAAGAAACATATGCAAGACTCGATGTAGATTTTTCTTAAATCTCTTACTACCATTAATGTTTAACAGGTGTAAATTTAGATTTAGAATCTAGCTGTATTCCAATGACGTAAAGAATAAAAGAGTTTCTTTGCTAAACTATTTTAGGCCCTAAATATTGTATACAAATTCTTGTTTTTAGCAATGGAATAGGCTAAATTAGCATGTGTGTATTTAATTTAAAATAATATTCGCGTAATTTTACTTTATTACGCTGGCTAAAGTAAAATGACTCAATATATGTTCACCCAATTATATGTGCCTAACTGGCTGAGATGGACCCCATGGACCCCTCTTTAAAAAAAATACATTCATAATACCAGTATAACTTATTTAAATATATTCCTGAATCAGTAAATATGTAAGACGAGCCTACCCGCGGCGTATTATACGCCGCTATTTAGTTGTTTTATTTTCTACTTTTCAGTAATTCATAATTTGTGAATTCGACAGTACCAATGCTGCCACTGAAAATATTTGCTTTAAAACACTATCATTAGGTCGTTAAGGACGATAACCCCCCACCCCACCCTCCTTTCCCCCAACCCCTACCCTACCCCCCCCCTCCTCTTAGTTACCTCCCCTAAGTTTAAAATCGTTTCAAACTAAATTATCTGCCACTAATAGCCGTCACTAAACCCGGTTCTACGAATGTAAACATTTACCGTGAACCACAGCTCACCAGACCATGTGGGGGTTGGGGTGGTAAGGATATCCTTAGAGAGGAAGAGAGGGGCTGCTGTGTGCGCTTACAGCTTGGTGTTTTCTAGGGTATCCAAGAAGCGAATTATATATATAGATTGTATATGTATGTTTAGAACAGCAATCTAAAATGGACGCTATGTTCACTCTGGGTTGGTTATCCACCCTACTCACCACCAGAACGGGGCAGGCCGTAATTGTGAAGAACGACATTTATGTCACACTCAGGTATACGCTGGGTAACATAATAGACCTAAAATTACCGGACAGTTTTGAATTAGGTTGAACCCCCCCCCCCACCTACCATATCTGCGTAAATTTGGTAGAGCGGTTAAAACTCGCCAGTCGTGTTTCCCTATACAATCTTTGTGATTTATGTGAAAAACAAAGGGTATTTCCGAAAAGATTTTAGGATACTTACTCTGTACATCTGGCTATTTGTTGTTGTTGTTTTGTTTTTTTGAATGTTCATCAATAAACTGATAAGCAGTATGGAAAAAAACTGACAGTCAGACTCTAAGCCCTCGATAAGGGCTAAAAAGTGACCAACATTGAAATAATTCTCCTTTTATGAGCTATAAATTAAAAAAATTGCTCGACGAACCCCAACGTGAACAACCCTGGGGAGTAACAAACAAAACGTTTTGCCCGTCGTAAATCCCCATAGGGCCGTTAGATCTGACCTGATGCCAATTTTTTTCTTATATACACAAAGCAATTTTTGTTAAAAAGAAAAGTAACCAAAGACTACTTCATTTGGTCATTGTACAAGGGAGGTAACTTTGCAAAGTAATTAATTTTCAGGGAAATTTATAGAATTTTTTTAAAGCAGAAAAGGGCGAAATTTAGCGTTTGTTTCAGTAGGCATTCAGTAATATAAAACGGAAAAATTAACTTGAAAAATAAATGTAATATAATCCATGAGATAAATTATCAAGTATGTGTCTGTAATTCCAATTACCTTTTACGTGATATCTTTGCGAAAATGATTTTAGTAATTTTCAAAATTGAAATTTCTATTTAGTATATATATATATATATATATATATATATATATATATATATATATATATATATATATATATATATATATATATATATATTATATATTTATATATATATATATATACTAGCCGTCCCGGCCAGGCCCTGCTCTGGCTTCTGTGAAAAACCTTTCTGTTAAAGACCATTACCTGTGTGTTTAGTAATCATCATAAACCCGGCATTGCCCACCCAAACCACAACCAACCAAAACAACAAAACGCAAACATAACGCTAACACAATTACAAATACAAACGAAAACAAAAACCTAACAACAAACCCAACCACAACCACAAACATCAATACAAACACAAAGAAAAAACAAACAAAAAAGCAAACGAAAACAAAAACCTAACAACAAACCCAACCACAAACACCAATACCAACAAAAAAACAACGAAAAAGCAAACGAAAACAAACCAAATCCAAACGCAAAACCAACCAAAAACACAAATACAAACCCAAACAAAAAAAAACACAAACAAAAACGAAAAAGGAAAGAACAAAAACGAACCAAATCAAAACGCAACCACTAACGCAAACCCACCTAAACACAAAGAAAACACTAACGCGAACATAAACGCCCGGGGCGGAATCACCTGTTTTAGCTTAATGAACGACTATAGTACCCCAACTTATTCATAGTCTTTTACACTCACTTAAACGAACGCGCCTGTTTCAATTTGATGAACAATTATAATACTCCAAGCTTATCCGTAAAATACCTACAACATTTGCACTTGATCAATCCCCGCTAATTATGTAATTATTTTTTTCCCAACACAAAAACAAAGTAATTAAAAAGTAAATTATTTTCCACAAAATGCAATGGTTTTATAAAGGGAAGTAATTGTGTTTTCCTAATTTATCAAAGGGAAGTAAGTGCTATAGGACTAAATAAAGACATAATTAGAATTTTTGTAAAAGATGATATTTTTTTAAAACTTGTGTTTAATGACCATGCCGACAATAATTACTATAATTTGAAAAATGAAAATTATTTCCCAACACTTTCAATAGTAATTTTTAAACTCATAAATTTAGACAAATGCGCACGATGATTGTCTTACACTTAAATCCATCCAAGACCAACGACAAACATATGCGTTACATACAGAACTGAGCTTTATATATTAGATATATATATATATATATATATATATATATATAAAGCAATGTATGTGTGTGTGTTTGTTTCTTATGCATAAACCCTTCTTCCGATCTCAATGAAACTTAGAGAAGTTGTTTAGAATTCTTTAAATTCGCAGGGGTGGCGACCCGGCAGGGCGCGATTTTATTTTATTTTTATACGGTATATAAAAAATAAAAATCGATTGCGGTTTGACACCGTTCATCCGATCGATATGAAACTTTAGTGAGTTGATAGAACACTCCAGGGAAGAGTTCTGCAAAAAAAAAATTCTTTTAATTTCGCAAGGGCGGCGCCCCGGGAGGGAACGATTCTTCTCTATATACGGTATGTAAAAAATAAAAGTCGAATCCGATCTGACGCCGTTCATCCGAGTGCTATGAAACTTTGAGGAGTTGGTTAGAACACTCCAGGGGAGGTTTCTGTTAAACAATCTTTTTTCAATTTTGCAAGGGTGGCGCCCCGGGGGATGGGTGCGATTCTTCTCTATATACGGTATACTTAAAAAATGAAAGTCAAATGAGGTACGACACCTTTCATCCGAGTGCTATAAAACTTTAAGGAGTTGACGAGAATACTCCCGAGACGGTTTCTGTTAACAAAATAATTAAAAATTGATTTGTGCGGCGCCTGGAAAGTTGCGAATTTCGTCAATTCACAATTTTGCGCCCGGAGTTCCAGAGCGGCTATGTTAACATTTGGCATCCGTTAATCGTGCGTCCTGCATAGTGGGTAAGGGGTACTACTACATTCAGCGTTAAAACTTTAACAGGCGCAACCGCTAGCACCCTGTAGATTGCCTGTGAAAGTTTTTGTTTTCATGTGGTTTTCTCTAGAGCTTTCCTGACAGACAATCATACAGACAGACAGAATAGCAAAACTATTATAGTGATATCAAGAAACAGCAATAAGCTCATCAGACTTGTAAATAAATTAGAACAATGTACTCTTTGATAAAACTTTAATTGAGCTGGAAAGTGTTGCCAGTGTTAAATCTAAATTTGCATATCAGATACTGGGTGGAATTGGCATACATATAATTCATTTACCAGTGTTTGTTAGAAAAAAGTTTCCAGGCGCTCCCAGTCAATATAAGCATTATTATGTTTTTCAGATTCTCGAAATATTTTAATTAAATTGTTGAATGTTGCGTTTCTCCCACTCCGTTGCTTCCATTTAATTAATGTGTTGCTAATAGTTCTTTGTGTGTTTGATCCGTTGGATTGAAATTCTTGGTCTATTTGAGCTTTTCTGAAACCTAAGTTGTACAAGACACTTTCCCAGTTGTTGCCAAGAGTGGTTGCTAGGCGACTGGCGTCAATCTCAGATAGGATTTTATTTTTTGTAGAATCTGGAAGCTCATCAAACCAAGGAGCTTAAAAATAAACAATAATTAGAAAACATATGTTTTTACTGTATGTCAGAAAACAAGGTTAAAAATGAAAATAATTATATTTTTTTTCCTCATTGAACTAAAAAAAATTATTTGTTTCAAATTAATAATACATTACTTTTCTTTTACATTAAATCCAATACTTTTAAAATTAAAATTGTTCAATTTGCGAGTTTTTAAACACCAGAAAGCTGTTATTTCTAAATGAATTTTTGAGTAACTCTAAAATTAGAATTAAGTTTCTTTATAAAATTATCCAAATATAATTTTACAACCATCGTCTCTCACTTACCTGGAAGTATTTCAAGCTGAGGCTTTTGATCTGTGTTCACTATAGAGTCGAAGATATCTGTGTATCCAACTTGAAGTAAAATTTCAACAAATTTTGCACAATCCGACTCCTTTTTACGCATCAATATTCCTAGCAGCTGTATGGCACTATCCCTTCTTGCTTTTGGTCCTAGCTCTTCCATTTCATCAAATGATATCACATCTTTCTCAAACAACTGAGGTAAAACATCTTTTGGGTTCAGCTCTGCTACTAATAGAGTATAGTTAGCCTTCAGATTTGCTTTGATGTCAATGATCTTCGACATCTGAACACTATCAAGTTCATCTGGAATTATACAAGACCGTATTATGTCATATGAATTGATGAAATAAAATCTAAAGCATATTAAACTTATTGCTTTACAATATCTGTTTTTATTGTATTTAACGTTTTTCTTTTCAGATATCATATCTAAAACAACAAGGCCCATATTTCATTGTCTCTTTTATAAATTAAAACAGGACTGATAAATTATACTCATTCATTAATTACATTTTGGTATCATATTTAATAAATCTTATAAATATTTATATATAAATGCATAGCAGACAGATGCGTTCAATTTCTAATAATTAATAAATGCAATATTTCACATTTTTAAGTCTTTATTACTTAGTTAAAATAGGTAGTTGTTCGCGTAATGAAAAACAAAGTATAAGGGTCTACTTATTTATCTGAAGGCTACTTCAAAATGTCACGTGATATCAATATAATTAAAAATTTAGAATTATTGTTGTTCAATTGACTTAAATACATTTGTCTTTATCTAGTTTTAATTAGAATAACATGTTATTAGTGCCCCGTTGAGGCTTTACTATCTATCCATAATACATTATTCAGCGATATACTACTTAGGAAAACACGGCAGGTTTATATTTTAAGTATACGTGAGTTTGTTTAATACATACATTAGCACGAAGTGGGAAGATATAAGTAAAAAATGAACTAAATTAATCAGTTTAAATCAGTATTTAAAACAAAAAAATATATGGAAAATTCTTCTTCCAAAATTCTTGTGTGTGTGAGCATTTTATTAAACGGTTTTCTAAATTATTTCGGCAAGGTGCGGGTATGTTTCGTGTACAGAAGCTATAAAAACATCAAAGGCAGCTCTTCGTTCATCTCTTAATGAAGAATCAGAAACTTTTCAGATGTTTTTCGAGTAGTTTTTTCCGCCTTAACTATCGCCATGTCTTCTTTAAAGATTATGTTATGTTGATACATGAAGGAAATTAAGGAAAGGATTTGCTCAGTTTGTAATAGATTGAGATAATTGTGAGGTCAAGGGAACTCACTCTTCTGTATTAGTATTATATTTATATTGTTATCTTGAGTGATGTCCCTTTACATGTTTTTATGTATATAAGTCTCTCGTCACTTCCGTCTCTCTCTTTCCTCATGGTGTGAATAAACGACTGTTAACAACCAATGTGGCTTCTCGTCAGTGATTGCCAATCTATCACATTGGCGACGAAGGATAAATAATCCACTAGAAAGAGCACCTACTTACGCAAAAAAGAGGTTTGCTAGAGCATATTAGCTAAGTATTTCTAGAATAATGGCGCTGTATGGCCAAATAAAAGAATTTGATTCGAATGATGAAATCATTCAGGATTACCTAGATAGGTTAAGCTTTTACCTTGAAGCAAACGACGTGACGATAGAAGCCAAAAAGAGAGCTGTTTTGTTAACAGTCATAGGGCCTCAACAATTTAGGCTACTAAAAGACTTATGCGCACCAGCTAGTCTAACTACCAAGAGCTTTAACGAGCTGAGCAAATTGCTAACAGACCACCATGCGCCTACCCCATCAAAGTTTCTATGTCGAGCTAGATTTGACAGTAGAACTCGTCAACCAAACGAGTCAATATCAGAATATGTTGCTGCTTTACGTCATTTAAGTGAATTTTGTGAATTCGGAGACACGCTGTCTGACAGACTATGTGAAAAGTTTGTGACAGGTGTAAACAGCCCTGATGTTCAAAGAAAGTTGCTGCTCGAGTCAGATCTAACATTAGAAAAAGCAATACAACTTGCAACTTCATTCCAGCAGTCATCCGATGCGGCGAGATCTCTAGCACCTTCAGAGATCCATGCAGTAAACAGCAGGTTAGTCAACAAACACCAACCCCATCAGAGCATTTCAACTTATGCTAAACAGCCTGCATGTTCAAAGCCTAGATCTAAATCTAGTAATAATTATCAAAAATGTAACCGATGCAAAGGTCCCCATGCATCTCATCGGTGCAAGTTAAAGTCTGCAACTTGTTATAAGTGCAGTAAGCAAGGTCACATTGCTAAGGCCTGCTTTGCAAAGTCTTCGTCTGTTGCTAAATCTAGCCAGTCAAGACAGTACCGCAACCAAAGGCAGCACTATGTTAACTCTCACCAAGACTACCTAACCCAACCAATGAACCACTCTACCAGTGAAAATGCTCAAACTGATTCGCAGCCGGATTTCAACCTGTTCTCTTTGAAATCAATAAGTCATGCCCCCATCAATGTACCAGTTTATATCAACGGTAAGAGCATCAGCTTCCAACTTGACACTGGAGCATCTCTAACAGTCATAACAAAGAAAGATTTTGACGCTGTCACAGGAGGATCAGTGCCTCTACAGCCATGTCACAAGTGTCTAACAACATACACTGGTGACAATGTTCCGGTAATAGGAGAGTGTATGGTTCATGTAAGTTATAATGGTCAAAGTGTTAAACTTCCTCTTCTTGTGGTTGAAGGAAATGGACCACCATTACTAGGTAGGAACTGGTTAAGTGATCTTAAGTTAAATTGGGAGAGTACATGTTCATTGAAAAATGTAAGAGAATCTAGTCTTACTTCAATAGATAAAGTAATATCTGAAAATAAAAGTGTTTTTGGCAATTCAGGTTTACTAAATGATAGAACAGTGAAGTTAAGCATTAAAGACACAAATCCAAGATACTGCAAAGCTAGAGTTCCACCTTATGCAATGAGGAATAAAATTGAAAATGAGCTAAGTAGATTGGAATCTAATGGCATCATAAAGAAGGTAGACTATTCCGATTGGGCAACGCCCATTGTGCCAGTGTTAAAGAAGGATGGTTCTATAAGAATTTGTGGAGATTATAAAACTACACTGAATAAGCAAATAGAGCTAAATAGGTACCCTATACCTAACATTGAGGAAATTTCTTTGAATTTGGCAGGAGGAGACAAATTCACTGAATTAGACTTTAGTCATGCTTACACTCAACTAGAACTGCATCCAGATTCAAAAGTCTATACGACAATAAACACACATAAAGGACTCTACCAATATGAAAGACTATGTTTTGGCATATCATCTAGCCCTGGAATTTTCCAAGCTGTCATGGACAGTATTTTTAAGGATATTCCAAATGTTTGTGTGTACTTTGACAATGTGTACATAACTGGTAAGAATGACACTGAACATCTTAAAACACTTGATAAAGTATTGAAAGTAGTTGGTGAAAAAGGTTTAAAGATAAACAAAGATAAATGTCAATTCATGTTGACAGAAATTAGTTTTCTTGGTTATATATTGAGCAAACAAGGCATCAGACCTCAACCTGAGAAAACAAAAGCCATTAAAGAAGCACCCAAACCTGAAAATACCCAACAACTAAGAGCTTTTTTGGGCTTGATAAATTACTATGCAAAGTTCATAGGAAATCTGTCTGGTAAACTATCACCACTGTACAAGCTGCTACAGAAAAATGCAACTTGGCACTGGGGTAAACAACAAGAAGCTGCTTTTAATACAGCAAAAGAGGCTTTGTCTTCTGACACCTTACTAACTCACTATGACCCAGGGAAAAGACTTGTATTGACATGTGATGCTTCACCAGATGGTGTAGGAGCAGTCTTGTCCCACATGGATGAGAAGGGTGACAGACCCATTGCTTTTGCCAGTAGATCTTTGAACCAGGCTGAGAAAAATTATTCTCAGTTAGATAGGGAAGGCTTAGGCATCATTTTTGGTGTTAAGAAATTTCATAAGTTTCTGTTTGGTAGGAAGTTCACCATCTTCACAGATCATAAACCATTGCTAGGTTTATTTGTAGAAAACAAAACCCTACCTGAGCATGCCTCACCAAGAATTCAAAGATGGGCTATCACACTAACTGCATACAATTATGAATTGAAATACAAACCTGGATCTGAGAATAGTGCAGATAGTCTTAGTAGATTACCTTTAAAAAACCAAAGCCTTAGCTATATACCAGAAGATGTATTTGTTCTCTTCACTATCATGGATAACTCCAATATAAATGTGAATGATATTAAAAGAGAAACACAAAAAGATGAGTGCTTAATAAAAGTATTTGAGTACTGTAAGAATGGTTGGCCTGAAGAGTCTGTGAATGATGACTTAAGGCCATATAAAATAAGAAAAATGGAGTTAAGTCTAGAAGATGGATGTGTACTATGGGGGTCAAGAGTAATTATCCCCAAAATGTTACAAAAAGAAGTTTTAAGAACTTTACATGATACTCATCTTGGTTCTTCCAAAATGAAGAGTCTAGCAAGATCATGGTTCTGGTGGCCACATATGGATGCTGATATTGAAAAATATGTAAAGCTTTGTTCAAGCTGTGCACAACATTCAAATCAACCAGCTACAGCACCTTTGCAAAACTGGGACTGGCCAATCGAACCATGGAAACGTATACATATAGATTTCGTAGGACCTTTCATGAACAAAATGTTCTTAATTGTTATTGATTCACATTCTAAATGGTTAGAAGTTAAAATCATGAACACAATCACTGCAAATGATACCATTATAGAACTGAAGGAAATATTTTCAACTCATGGATTACCAGATCAAATTGTTTCAGATAATGGGCCTAGTTTCACAGCTCATGAGTTTAAACTGTTTTGTGTGGCAAATGGTATTGAGCATATAACCACATCCCCCTATCATCCTGCTGGGAATGGTTTGGCTGAAAGAGCGGTAGGCATATTCAAAACCGCTATGGTAAAAATGAATACCGGTAACAAGTTTTCTCTTAGAGAAAGAGTAAACAGGTTCTTAACCAAATACCGCACAACTCCTCATATAACAACAGGTGTTGCACCATGTGAATTGTTATGTGGTAGGAAAATTAAAACCCACCTTGATCTACTACATCCAACTGTTCAAAGGTCTGTTTCCCAACATCAACATACACAAAAAGTAAATCATGACAAATCATCCATTGAAAGAGAATTTGCAGTTAATGATAATGTGTATCTGAGAAATTATGGGAGAAAGGAAAAATGGATACCAGGTCAAATTGTTCAATGTACAGGACCTGTGTCTTATAAAGTAAAAACAAATGATGGACTTATTGTCCGTAGACATGCAGACCAGTTAAAAATAACTTGTGCAGATAATAAGTGTGAATCTGTCAATCCCACCAAATCTGAACAGTTCACACCAACTCAGTTTGTTCCACAACCAAGTTCTGTTGATATGAGTGAACCAAGTTGTCTAGAGTCAGAAAATGTAAATTCTGGAGTTAATGATTTAAATCCTAGACCTCCTGAGATAGAGAATCCAAATGGTCAGAATATTGAGTCACCAAATCAAAAGCCACTGAGAAGGTCAAACAGGACAATCAAAGTCCCAAATAAGTTAGACCTATGATTTTAAAGGTCAAAAGGACTTTGACATCATTGTTTGTATTTTAATTGTGTTGTAACATATTGTGCATTGTTTGTAAGGATGTAATCTACCATAGTGTTCATGTTACAATATAATTGGTGATTTTAGGATACTATCAATTGTTCTATTGAGAGATGTGTTATTGTGTTCTAAGGGTAAAGGGATGTAATAGATTGAGATAATTGTGAGGTCAAGGGAACTCACTCTTCTGTATTAGTATTATATTTATATTGTTATCTTGAGTGATGTCCCTTTACATGTTTTTATGTATATAAGTCTCTCGTCACTTCCGTCTCTCTCTTTCCTCATGGTGTGAATAAACGACTGTTAACAACCAATGTGGCTTCTCGTCAGTGATTACAATCTATCACACAGTTCATCCAGTAGAAGAGTCCAGTTTTTCTGTATCTTTATTCATGAACTCGATTAAGTTTACCTCTTGTCTATATTCAGCAATCTTTAAATTAGAATTCTAAATTATCCATTTTTTCTTAATTGTTCGAATTGTGCTGTGATCATATGGGTCGGCAATGAATTGAATTTTAAATTTTACTTGATAAATGAAACGTTAGTTTTATAGCTTCAAATTTCAGAAAAACGTTTCAAGCAACTATCAAAGGCGTGAAATTTTTAACAAATACACATATTGTAAACTTATTTACCGTGATGAGAATTACTTTGCTGAGCTGAAGCGACAGGGTCCTCTCTTGTACCGTCCACTTGAGCTCTTGAATTAAAACTGCCAGCTTCCACAAAAGATAAATATAAAAAGCATAACTAAAATTTTAGTATTAGCTAAACAATGAAGTTAAATAACTACAACTTGTTTTTTTTTTAAATTATATTCTGACGTGATTTAATAACATTGAAATATGAACCTTGTGATTGATAACCAATGCCAGACTCTGCTACACTTGACAAGCTTGTACAATCTACTACATCAAAATTAACTGAAAAAACACATTTTAATAAAAATAATAAATTATAGTCTTATCTACATGGTCATTATTTTTACTGTCTGCACTGGTATCCAGGGGCGGAACTACAGTGCCGCCAGACCCCGCAATGCGGGGGGGCCCAGACCGAATGGGGGCCCAAAAATCCCGGCTAAATTATTTAAAAAAAAAATTTTAAAAAAAAATTAAAAAAAAAAAAAAAAATAGGTGGAGGTCGAGTTGTCTTTCTTCTACAGTTACAAAAAAACACGATAGTCGGCAAACGTCTTTGAAAAAAATGTACAGACTATAGCTCGAGAGACCGCCAGACATATAGACAACTTCAAAGACGCAGGGGCGGAACTACAGTGCCGCCAGACACCGCAATGCGGGGGAGGGGGGCAGACCGATTCGGGGCCCAAAAATCCTGGCTAAATTATTTTTTAAAAAAATGTAAAAAAAAAATTAAAACAAAAAAAAATTAAAAATTTTTTTTTAAAATTAGGTGGAGGTCGAGTTATCTTTCTTCTACAGTTACAAAAAAACACGATAGTCGGCAAACGTCTTTGAAAAAAATGTACAGAATATAGCTCGAGAGACCGCCAGACATATAGACAACTTCAAAGACGCAGGGGCGGAACAACAGTGCCGCCAGACACCGCAATGCGGGGGGGGGGGGGGGGGCAGACCGATTGGGGGCCCAAAAATCCTGGCTAAATTATTTAAAAAAAAATGTAAAATTTTTTATTTTTTTAAAATTAATTTTTTTTTTTTTAAATTAGGTGGAGGTTGAGTTATCTTTCTTCTACAGTTACAAAAAAACACGATAGTCGGCAAACGTCTTTGAGAAAAATGCACAGACTATAGCTCGAGAGACCGCCAGACATATAGACAAATTCAAAGACGTAGCCTACCTTTTTACTTTTAGTGGCGTCGATTAGGAGAACAAAAAGGGATTGTTATATTGTTTTCATTATTAAATATATATATATATATATATATATATATATATATATATATATATATATATATATATATATATATATTTATATATTTATATATATATATATATATATATATATATATATATATATATATATATATATATATATATATATATATATATATATATATATATATATATATATATATATATATATATATATATATATATATATATATAAATATATAAATATATATATATATATATATATATATATATATATATATATATATATATATATAATATATATATATATATATATATATATATATATATATATATATATATATATATATATATATATATATATATAAATATATAAATATATATATATATATATATATATATATATATATATATATATATATATATATATATATATATATATATATATATATATATATATATATATATATATATATATATATATATATGATTGTGTGTTTAAACTACTGGCCTGGACTCTACAAAAAATATAATTATTTATTTCGATGTCATACATTTATAATTGCGTTCATTTTTACTTTAACAACTGTATCAATAAACTTGTGAAAGTTTAAGTTATCTCCCTTTAGCGAAGCATCTGAAGTTTTTGCCGGCACGCTTTGAAATCGGGCTGGGGAAATGTTACGGCGACTATTCTGGTCTTCTAGACGACCGGAAAAAGTCGGCATTATTGATGTAGATGTTTATCGGCACTTTCTAGTCCCCTTCCCTTGAACCTTCCCAACTCTCACCCCTCCCCCCTCAACCCCCTCTCACCCCTACCCCTCACCTCTACCCCTCACCACAATCTTACTCTTACAATAAGATGTAATGCATAGATTAACGAACCGTCTATGAACTACTGAACTGTAAACTGACCACTTCTGCACATTTTGTTAAAGACACTAGTCAGTAGTTGTTCATTTACCTGATGAAGTATTTTGTTGACGAGTCTAATTCACACAAGGAAGGTAAGGCTCGTCTTTATATTATTAATTGTTTTATAATTAGTACACGTATTAATTGAACATTAGTTATTAACACTAAATACATTAAAGTTAATCAAATTTAGGATACAATGATCTAGCTTTTAAGCCTAAAAACAACCAAAAGATCTATATCACCTTTGAATGTATTAATGTTTAATTTCATGTTTAGCCCGTAACGGGGAGGGGTTATATTCGGTTATAATATGGGTGGGTCTTTGGCAGTGTTTCTTCCAGACTTTTTTCTTCGGGGGGGGGGGGGGGGTGTGGACCGCACCGGGTGACACCATTTAGGGGGGTGACACCAAGGCAAAACATAGCAAAATATATAGAGAAAAACTCGAGGGGGGGGGGCAGGCCGTTTAGGGGCCCACTGCTGACCATAATTAGTATTTTTTTTAAATTTTGAATTTAATTTTCGTGCATTTTTGCCTTGATATTTAGTTTGTAAAAGAAAAACACTGTAGCTGCGGTACGATTATCTTTATTTTACAGTCACTATACCACGCTCTTCAGCAAAAAAAAAAAAATCGATTTTACACAAAATACAGTGTAAAATATAGGCAACGCTTCAAATTTGAATGACACATTTGACTCGTTGCCCCCCTTTGATAGCTAAATAGAGGACACGTAACTGTTTGACCGATCCTCCAAAGTGTACTGTGGCGGATGGGGCAGGGGATGGGGATCAAATTTCTTTTTATTTATAGTTGTATTTTTTAAGGCCGTCAAGGCCGAGTTCTATTTCCCCACAATCAAACACACGCTGTCGCCGGCAAAATTCTTTTTAAAAAAAACAACAAAGACCATAGCACGAGAAGCCGCTACATATGAAGTGGCTTTCATGATGCGCGGTTCTACTTTGCGGCATAAATTAGGGACCCGCCGAAATCCATTGTACATGTGTTTGTGATAGTGGTTGAATTTGTGTTCTGTACTATCTTGAATCATACAAATAATAAAAAAGAATATAATACTAGAAACTTCGTTTTTATATACGTTTACTTGTTTTTTACTTTTACAAGAAATATCATAGTAAACTTTTAAGGCCTTTACTTGGAATTATCTCCCCTGAGTAAGTTTTTTTAATGGGCGGTGGTACATAGACGCTTTGTTGTCTCTTTCAAATTTTTTTTCCCGAGCCGACCCCCATCCCATCCCTCTTTTTTATCGAGTATCGAGTAGACCAATGTATCGTTTATGAACTACTTCCTAACCGTACGATTCACCACTTTAGCACATTTTGTCTGACATTAGACAGCACTAGTCAACATATATTGATTTATTTGCATAGTATTAGTATTAG
>NW_026731969.1:812500-880000 GCF_028476545.2 Physella acuta
TATATATATATATATATATATATACCATAACCATTAATATATTCTACTTTAATTTTCACATATAAAATAGAAATTTTATAGAAAATACAAGCAGATACACATCAATAGTATACTTTTTTCACTTACCTGCTTAGTATCTAGCATATAACTAAAACGTAACTGCATATATATATATATATATATATATATATATATATATATATATATATATATATATATATATATATATATGTATATACCATCACCATAACCCTTAATATATTCCTATTTTAATTTTCGCATATAAAATAGAAATGCAGTAATTAAAATTATATGTGACTTGGATAACTAGTGCAGAGGGTGCGAAAGGAAATGTTGCACATTTGTCCCGCTTAAATAGTCTGTCTTTGAGGAAAAATAGAATACAAAAAAACAAAAAGGCAACACTACACGCTATGTTATTACTTTAATTTTGAATAGGTTAGTGACTTTCAATTATATTGCAACACGAGCAATTTTCCACCGTCTCAAACAAGATATGTTAAAGTTATATTAATGAGATCTATTTTTAGAATCATCGTCTTGTTGAGTAACCAAAAAAAATTAAACTGAAACTACTATAATTTGTAACCATAATGAACCCAATCACAAATGTATTCAATATTTGTGTTTACCTCCTGCTAAACTTCCGTCACATGATCCTGAACTAGCCATATTTCAAACATAAATATATTTAAAATCACCAGATAGCTTGTATGAGTGGTCCTGTTGTAGTTTCGTTGAACTCTCCCCCCTTTAACATGACGAATAACCTTTGTTACAGAAATAAAATAGGTAAACCCCGTTATTATCTGGTTAACGTTTTGAACAAAAAATTGTAATGACGATTGTAAGTGTAACTGCATTTGTTCACGTGTGCCTTACACATTATATAATGTATTCAATTTTTTTATAAATTAAAATTATAAGATCTAAATGCGGATATAAAAAAAAAATAGACAAAGAAATGGGAATTCCCATTTTAATCTCCCTTCGGTATAGGGTTTATAATTAGATATATGCGGTGTTAGAATATCATACCTCATCCGGAAATATTTAAAAATATGAAACAAAATATCTCAGATTCATTATTTCACTAAAATTATCTTCAGAAAATAAAATTTTAAGGAATATATATTAGTATATTTAAGAGATAATTTGTTAAAATAGTACTCTTATAAAGTAATTGGATATGTTGGTTCTTTTCTTTGTGTATCTACGTTTTTAATACGTCGATTGAATTCCAGTTGTTAGTATTTATATAATATCGACAAAAATGTAGATACAAAATGGGAGCCGGACTTTTCCGGAAAGACACTTGCCCGAAAGCCGTATGCCCGAAGGCCGATTTCCCGAATGTGACAAATGTCCGAATTGACACTTGCCCGATTGCAACAAATGCCACTTGCCCGATGGCCGTTTGCCCGAAAAATGTAAATATTAAATAAAAAATTATATTACCAATTAGACATTCTCAATTAATTCAAGTTTGATAATCATCACAGTTCTAAAATCTAAGCATAAAAACAAATTTGTTTATATTTTTAAAATTAAGCTTTTATCTTTTTAAATATGAGAAAATTGTGTAAAAAACTGCTCTATTCTTTAATAAATGTAAGGTGACGTTGGCGGCGGTGTTCTAACATTCTTTTGATGTAAGTTTTGAACACCTTGTTTAGCCGACGTGATGCAGTCGTTAGATAGCGTTCATGACGCGTGGTAGGCGCGGCGTCTCGCAACATTGAACAGAGGCGCGTTTGTTGGATTTATCTTGTTGTGCTTAACTTGTATGGTGATCATTTCACAAAAGAATGAGGCGAGGTCTAGGCGAATTTAAAAACTGAAGGAATTCTGTTAAGTTTGATCTCCATTTAATGCACCTTGTTTAGACAATGTATTGAAGTGATTACTAATAAAGATAGTGCGATTCATTTTAAATTTGTTTGATAAACTTTTGTCTAATTCCATAGATAGAAAAGGAAATATGTTTGTACACTTTTTATAAAGCAAATATAAATTTATGAAGAATTTCTGCGTGGTAATATATAAATTAATTATTTTCCTTTTATTTTTGTTTAGATATGTATTGTTTATCAAATTTTCAAATTTAAATTGATTACACATGATTATTTGGTAATATATAATGTTAACATTTTTCGGACAAGTGGCCTTCGGGCATTTGTCGCATTCGGGCAAGTATCCATTCGGGCATTTGTCGCTTTCGGGCAAGTGTCCATTCGGGCGTTTGTCGCATTCGGGCAAGCAGAGGCGTAGCGACCCTTCCCGGCGCCCGGAGACAAACATTCAACATGACGCCCCCCGCGGGAGCGAATTTTCGATTTGCACCCCCCCCCCCCCCTCAACTTTTCGATTTGCACCCATCTCCCTTAAACTTTCGATTTGCACCCCCCCCCCCCTCAAACTGCAAAAATGCAGCTAAATTGACATTTTAATTTGTTTTTACAACCCATTTTGGCGCCCCCTGAGGTCGGCGTCCGGGACATATGTCCCCCCTGACCCCCCCCCCCCCCCATCGCTACGCCTCTGCGGGCAAGTGTCCATTCGGGAAATCGGCCTTCGGGCATACGGCATTCGGGCGAGTGCCTTTCGGGAATTTGTCATAGACCCATATGACTTACAAATGACTTACAACATTCCGTACTGGGCTATTGAAAAAAAAAGTAGATAGTAACGGCATAAGTAATACTTTGTCAAAATTAGCTTTGCTATCAATAAATGCTCTGCGTGTAATTTAAACGTAAAAGGGTGTAAATGTAAAAAAAAAATTAAAACGGGGACAGGAAACGTATGGAACTCGGGGTGAACTACTCGAGTTAAAAAAAAAACAACTAGTTACCTCTCTCTTTGATAGTACAACGAGTATACGCTTTAGATATGAGATGTCCATTCATTTATTTAAAATAAGTGTTGAGAAAACAGGTAGATGCCACATACAAATATACTGCATATTAAATAGTAGCAATATTAAATAATTAATTAATATTTAGGTATTCAATAGTGAAAGATGGTGTAAAAAAGTAATTAATGTAGACTTATAAGTCTACCTCCTTGCAACATCCAATCATATTCTCCTTGGTCATCCATTCGAGTGTCACAAAAGCAGTGGCGTAGCGAGGTCGGGTGTCACCCTGTGCGGCACAATGGTGTCACACCCCCCCCCCCCCACCCAGAGGCGCAGCGACTCTTCCCGGGGACAAATTTTCGATTTGCACCCCCCCGCCCCCCCTCAAACTTTCGATTTGCACCCCACCCCTCAAAGTTTTCTCTATATATTTTGCTATTTTTTTGCCTTTGTTTCACCCCCCCCCCCCTAAATAAACACGGCTTATTAATTAAGTAGTTGTTTTTTTCATGAACCTAAGAATTCATTTTAGCTTTTTTCAATGCTGCTCCAGCATCTTGATCTAGTATACGATAATCTTTTACCGTAATTGATTTTATTGATATCGTAAAATTAAATTATTATTAATATAACTTAAAAGCTATTTTATGAATGTTTACTAGATATGTACCAAAATATTCACTAAGATGAAAACTTTTATGTTTAACTAATGAGTTTAAATAGGTGAGCGTCCCATTCGATTTATAAACTTAATCAATCGTTTAGCCTGTCCAATATGTCAAACGTTATTGACTTTAACATAATTGGCGTATCGCTAAAATGTAATTAGCATGTGTGTAATGCATAAAGATTTTAAAACATGATCGTCGTGTGTACAAATTGATTTTTTTTCACCTATTCCCACTCGACTTTATCACAAGTAAGCTTAACACTTCCTTTATTTTAAAATAAGTTCGGTTATTCCCGCTATGTTCTAACACATTACGTATTTAAGGGCGCCAACATGTTTCATAGGGGAGGTCACCACCGGTGTTTCTACGCCCCCCCCCCCCCCTCCTCGCTTATTAATTACGATCTCCGAAAGTTTTAAGTGTCCCCCCCCCCCACAAATCGTCAAAAAGAAACACTGGAGCCCACGCACCCTAATTACACTATAGTATAGGGGAGTCTAATTTAAAAATGAAAATTATCTAAACATGCTAATTACCATTAGAATTTATAGTTATTAGTGTTATTAGTTGGAAATGTGTGACGTCATTAGAAGGAGAAGGGTTCATGTAGGCTATTTGATATTTCACGATTAGGGTTTGGAGGGGGGGGGTGTACAAGTCAACTCTAATAGTTACAGAGGCGTAGCGCCCCCTCCCGGCGACAAACTTTCGATTTGCACCCCCCCCCCCCAACTTTTGATTTGTTTTTCGAACCCATTTTGGCGCCCCTAAGGTCGGCGCCCGGGGACATATGTCCCCAGCCCCCCCCCCCCCCCCCCCCACTCGCTACGCTTCTGTAGTATTATGTCATTTCCTGGTCACTCCTAACTAGTTAATTCAACAATTGATGTAAATTACTTGTGTGATCCAATGTATCACATACATGATTTTGTATGAAGTTACCCCATAAGCTTCATGGAAACTTGTTTCATTTTTCAAACCCAAACACGTCTTGAAAGTTCTTGATCCTGAGCCTACTTTCTTTTCTGCTTTCATGTGTAACCTATTGGTATCAGCATCGGATTATATTCAGTCAGTTGGCGGGGTGGGGAGGGGGCAGAGGAGTAGCGAGGGGGGGGGGGCGGGGGTGCGGACCGCACCGGGTGACACCATTTAGGGGGGGTGACACCAAAGCAAAAAATAGCAAAATATAAAGAGAAAAACTTGAGGGGGAGGGGTGCAAATCGAAAGTTTGAGGCGGGGGGTGCAAATCGAAAACTTGAGGGGGGGGGGGTGCAAATCGAAAACTTGAGGTGGGTGCAAATCGAAATGTTGATAGTTTGTCCCCAGGAAGGGTCGCTACGCCTCTGGGGGGTGACACCATTAAGTGCCGCACCGGGTGATACCCGACATTGCTACGCCACTGGAAGGGGGTGGGGGTGTTGGTGATCTTCATACCCTGTTCCCCACCCATATTTTCACTTCCTTACTTCTTCCTATACTGGACTTTGGCCAAAGGTTGGCACTACTAATGTGTATGTAACTGAAGGCTGCATATCTGTAGAGTAAATTACCATATCTGAAAGTTAACTAACTGTAATTATGTACAAACTATTGATTATGTAAAGAATTTGCTGTGTCATGTTTTCATAAGACACAATGTGGCATTACTGACACAAATTATTATTACTTATTACAAATATGTAAAAGTCAATGTTACTTGATTACATTATTTAATGCCATGTTTAATGAAAGCTTATATAAAATTATACAACACAAACATAAGACTTTGTTATCCAACCCAATCGATCATACACAACACAAAGAAACCATGATAAACATACTTTCAAACTTTTGTTTTGAACATTTTTATAAACAGCTGTTACTGTTAACTAAATAATAGTACATAACAAAGTTCTAAATTTAATTTCCATTCTTTTAGTCTTGGTACTGAAACTTAAATAAGTTTCCCTAGGACAAAACATTTGTTTTGTTTAAAAGGTTAACACAAACCTAGCTCTAACAGCGATGTTGAACGTGATTCAACATTAGTAGGCCTATCCATCAGATAAAATAACTGTTAAAGAACAGGTTTTAAGAAAAAACTTAATCTAAATGTAAAAATATTCAAGTTTTATATTATTTTTTCACACTGAAGATGTTTAAAAAAACTTCTGATGTTTTGTAAGGATTTAACACAATAGGACAGAGAAAATACATTCAATTAACTTGGGGAAAAATTTATTAAAACATTAACTTATTACAGTCAACTGTTGGCTATTAATAGCAAGCACATAGCACTCATTTAATTTTTTGTACAGGTTATGTTAAGCATTCATACTTATGCTCTGTATAAAATTAGGTACATAAATGATAGTTAAAACATAAAGTTTCTAATGCAAAGCTGAACATAAAAACAAAAATTATTAAGTATATACAAATAAGCCTACTTGATATTTTTTATCATCACATATCTAAATCATTCATGTAACCTAACAATTTTGGTAAACTAAATTAAAAGCAATAAGTAGCAACTAAATATGTTGTAACTTCGTGTCAAAAAGGGAAAAGAGAGCTATTTATGTTTTGCCCATGAAAACTAAAATTATTTGCTATAGAGATACTCAACAAAGTCATACATGCATTATTTTATCAGCAAACAAATTACACTTTAAACAACGCAATTATTTAAAGCTATGATAGAGAAATTATAGGATACAAAAAAATGAATGTAATGAAATACAGTCGTCAATTTCTATTATAGAATAGGGTAATCTTCAAAACAGTAATTGTGTTATTTAAAATAGTTTGTAGTCACACGTTAAATTTCAAACGCACTCCCTACTTATCAGAAAGAGCATTAGCTATGTTTACTCAAAGCTTCATCAAACACATCCCAATCTACTGAAACAGAATGGAGCTCCTCCGCCTCTTTGAACACTTTCCTAAGGTGTTCAAATGTGGCATCTTTTCCTACTCTCTGCCGCCATTTCATCAACAAGCCTGGGATTGCTCTGTTCACATTGTGGCCATTGTTCTCCAACTCCAGCTCAATTTGAGCTTTCTTGAAGCCAAGTATCAGCATCACACTTTCCCAGTTACTTCCAAATACACCTACCAGTCTACTGATATCAGCGTTTGTTAACAGACCAGACATGATGTTAAAGTGAGGTGTGTAGATCAATATCAAATCTTCAATGTATATACTATGTCAGGGTGTTTCACTGTAAACAAATGACAGAGAAGTCCATACATGAAGATGAAGGAGAATGTATCTGTTTTAATAAGGTCTGCAGTTATCACCTAGCACAGCCACTTTATATTTTCCTGTCAGGTGTAAGTGATGTTAGGAGAGTCGACTCAATGGAACAAAACTGGTGAATAAACAAAATTGAGTCGAGCTACATAAAAGTAAAATAATTAGGTTTATTGTATATACTATGCCAAAATATTTATTTAAATATCGAAAGGCTAACCAAAATACTATTAATATTGGGTCTATACTTAATCACAAATAGCTTATTTAAATTACATAAGAAAATTAAGTCAGCTTCCTTATTAAAAACCTTATAGAAATTTTACAAAAAGAGAGTTACCTGCCCTTTCTTAAGATAAATCCTATTGTTTTCTCCCCTTTTAATATTGCATTTTGTAATCTTTAAATTTATTTTAATGACTAATTCATTATCTTATTAAATTTTTTAAAATTCCTTTGTATTCAGAGATTAATATATGTGTAAAAATTATATGAAATCACAGTATTGGTAAGGGGTCGGCGTGGTCGAGTCGGTAAAGCTCATGGTTGCTAAGCCGAAAAGTCTCGAGTTCGAACCCTCGGGCAGATGAGGCTCGTTAGCTGGGGACAGCCACTCTTCTAGGAGAGACAACTCCAAAATTAAACATCTGCTGCCTTGTAGTTTGTTCTTGGTTGGACAAAGGCTATGGAAGCAAATCCAAAAAGAAAAGCAGGCTGAAATCGGAGTCAATGGCCTAAATGGCGCATAACCAGTTGACACGTAACGCTTAATTGTGTTGTAGGCGTGGTCGAGTCGGTAAAAAGCTCATGGTTGATAAATTCGAACAAAGTCTCGAGTTAAAACCCACTGGCAGATAAATCTCGATCCGCTTCAACACTAATAATTAAGAACGAAGAAGAAGACAGTACTGGTAGAAGATAGTCAAAACTGAATAACAAGTTTTACAACAAACCTACAGACAACCAGACATTGTAAAATCAATTCTACTATCTACTTCTATAGTAATAATACTCATAGTAGTTGTGGTGGCGTAGATGCAGGTGTAGGATAGACAGTGTACGTGACGCAGACGATCGACGAAGCACGGGTTAGAATTAGACATCATTGTGGGGGGTAGGTGTAGCAGACACGTATTTAGTTGGCCTGGGTGACCGTAATGGGGGTAGTTTATTAGCAGGGTCTGACATTTTAATCAGGTACTCCAGAACTGTGGCGACATGCAAATTAGGTTAGACAGGATGGACAAGACAAAGAAGTGAGGACGATGAGGGTTAGGAGACAGTTGAATCTAGGCAGTCGGGGTTGAGAATTTGTAGTGAGAGGACGTGTACAATTGTAGAGTTAGGGAACAGTGTAGTGACAATAGTGTAGGAAACATTGAACACTAGGTGTAGAAAAGAAGTATATATTGTGTCAAGTCTAGTATATTCAAGCATCGGATGTGTAATAATTAAATGTTGTGAATTAAATTGACCTTCGAGTTGTCTTATTTATAGCACGGAATTGAGAGTATTCTCGTCCTCGTCACAGTAGTAAATATATGTTCGTTTATAAGAAGGAAAGTAATAAAATAATAAGAAGAGAAGCCAATTCCCCCCACCACATATTGGTGGAGCACAGTGGTTCGTAGTCCGTGCAAGGAAAAGTGTTTGAAACATTTGATTCGTCCAGAAGTGGTGTTTGAGTTTATCAGAAGTGCTACAAGTTATCGCAAGGAAGCAAAGATAAGTACCTTCCTCTAATTTTATTCAAATAACAGGGATTTTAGATCCTGTGCTGGATATTATACCAGTATTTTTGTTTATTGTTTTGTATTTGTCTATCAGTAATTAGCTTTTATAGGTTTGTTACTCTTAAATTGGCTGAGGCTTCCTAATTAAAGGACACATTGGGTGTAGGCCTGCTATTTAAGAGGTACATATTTATAGTTAGCTGTATCACGTAATGTTCGCATTATCGTGTCTATAATCTATAGTGTAACTCATGTCTTCTATATAACCTGTCACGTGTTACTACTGTGGTAGGCTACATTTATTTTTACTTTCGTCCATTTATGTGTATCGTCCTGTTCAGTTAGAGTTATTTTGATATCCATTTTTTTTCCACGCATCACCTATATTACATCACACTAAAACATGCCTCCATTTAATGAGCTTCTAACTAAAACTGAGCCCGAGTTAGGCTTAGCATATACCATTGGTGAACCATCGCTGAAGAAGAACAAAGATGGAAAGCAAGACAAAGTTGTCGATGAAGATAAATTATTTGAGTTAGTCCAATTACGACTTTTAGAGGATGCAGAACAGAAAAGACTATGTCAAGTGGCGTTAGCCCACTATAGAGTTCAGCTAGAGGCCAAACGAGAAGAAGAATCCGTTCAAGCTAAAGCTAAATTAGATGAGAAAAAACGTGAGGCAGAAGTTGAACTTATGTTTGCCGAGGCACGGAAAGAAAAAGAAAAAGAATCCGAACTTCGTAGAGCCGAGAATAAAAAAGAATTTGAACTTTATAAAGCCGAGATTGAAAAACAAACTGAACATGAAATAAGTGAAATGAGACTACAAGTAGAAATAAGGCGAAAAGAAGTAGAAGAAGAACTACGTCAATATAAATTAAAGTTAGAGAATCGATCACAGCAACCTAAACACCATGAGTCAATGCTACAACAAAAAGCAGAGCTACCTAGATCTACTTATGAATATCACTACGATTCAGATGACTCATACAGTGAAACAGAGAGCAAGCCTACTACAAAAATTGATACGCCACACTCAGTTCAAGAAGATACCACAACAGACCACAACATACAGAGGAACTATTGTCGACAAAAGAACTATCACAATATCAGATGTTATTACTGCAATAGATCAGGTCATAAAAGGGTTAATTGTAAGAAACTATATGATGATAGACTCCAGCGGAATATACAGCAGAATAGACGTCAATACAAGAGACCAATTTATAGATCAGCATACATTACATCTTTTAGTGAAGCCAGCAACAGGAAAGACACATTTACAGCCAATATTAACAACAGATTTGCACGAGCCATAAGGGACACACGATGCTCAACAATAGCTGTTACAAGCTACTTTGTTAGACGACATCAATGCACAGGCAGAACACAACATGTCCAGAGTTCACGAGGCATAACATATGTTTTGCCAACAGCAATAATCCAGATTAGCACGCCATCAACAACAAGAACAGTAGAAGCTGTTGTGTTTAGATATGGTCCACACGATCTTATCCTAGGCAACATCAGAGGTGTTAAACAATTTCAAGTTGAGAATGACATGAACCATACAACACAAGTAAGAAGCGAACAGGCCAACACACAAAGTTCTATCAAACCGGTAGACAAAACGATGTACGATCTACAGAAAAGAAGTAATAATTTGGTGTTAGACATGAACACAGTTATTGAAGAGTTGTCTAAAAAAATCACAGAAATCGGCTCAGTTGTTCTCAGTTTGAGAAAACAGAATGATCAACTTAATGACAGATTGCTCAGATTAGAGAAAAAAGTCAACAATGAAAATGAAGAATATGTCCTAAATAATTCAATTGGTGAGAAAGCTTACTACTATTCCTGGTCAGCACTTAATCAGACAATGTCAGAAGTACAAGAAACTACAGAGCCTAAAGAAATGACCTGCACGCGAGTACAAGACAGACGACGGACCTGTTCAACCCTAACCTTAACCTAGCGCCCCATGTGCTTTACCCCATGACGGATAGAACTTGGACCACGCACACCCACTTACGAACGGTTTTGAACAACGTTTACACAAGGATTAACAAGTAAAGTAAATTCAAGTTATCGAACAGTATGATATAAGTCGTCGAAAATATCGGCGTGAAACGATGTGTCACTTTTGATGTTACAGAAAGAAGATGTTGTCATTACATAGTATAATGAGAGTTGCTCCATTATAACCATAAAGAGAAGAATGTCTTAAAGTTTCTATGAGAAGTTGAATATTTATGATGATGCACAGTCTACAGTCACAGGCAGAGAGCTGCTCCTGCACTACAGATATGTGACACGCAAAGCACACATGTCTTTTCTTTATTTGTATCTAATCTAATTCTGTTGGAAGACCAATTATGTAGTTGATGATTATTATAATGTAGTTAGTATTATTGTTGATGATTATAATGTAGTTACCATTGTTGTTGTTATGTAGTGTGTCGTGGACAAATAACCAGCACATCAAAATTTGGTGGGATTATTTTTATAAGAGGAAGGTTATTTGTCTGACGGGCACAAACGTCGCTAACGAGGCATATGTTTAATACGACGTGTCAATTCATATTTTCTCAGAAACAACCATGAGAGACAGTCTGATATGACGTATCCTTGCGCTGCCGCCCTCGCCAATGTCATCGTAAAGCTAACTCGTCGACAACAAACACCACGTCTCTAAATTTGCTACAGCAAACGACAACACATTTACAAGGACAAATACACATAAACATCATCAAGGACACTACAACATAAGCAGATCAGCCGAACAACACATCGACAGGAGCAGTTCATCAGATCAACACATCTACAGGAGCAGTTCATCAGATCAACACATCGACAGGAGCAGTTCATCAGATCAACACATCTACAGGAGCAGTTCATCAGATCAACACATCGACAGGAGCAGTTCATCAGATCAACACATCGACAGGAGCAGTTCATCAGATCAACACATCGACAGGAGCAGTTCATCAGATCAACACATCGACAGGAGCAGTTCATCAGATCAACACATCGACAGGAGCAGTTCATCAGATCAACACATCGACAGGAGCAGTTCATCAGATCAACACATCGACAGGAGCAGTTCATCAGATCAACACATCGACAGGAGCAGTTCATCAGATCAACACATCGACAGGAGCAGTTCATCAGATCAACACATCGACATAAGCAGGTCAGCTGATCAACACATCGACAGGAGCAGTTCATCAGATCAACACATCGACATAAGCAGGTCAGCTGATCAACACATCGACTGGACAAGCAGAAACAGAACTTTGTGAAATATCTTAAGCCAGAGAATCCTTGCGCACGGTCGCGTTCAGTTTTTCGACAAGGCCGCAACGGTCAATTAAGTGTGTTTATCAGTGAAAAAAAAAATTCATAGGGATCAATCAATCAAAGCTTAGTATTGATATAATATGTACTTTATTCATCGTTGTATGTTACACAGTTACTGATACAAGTTACTAACTATAGAAAAAAACTAATATAATTAGCTTTTTATTTGAAAGGGGGGAGGAATATGTGGTGGCGTAGATGCAGGTGTAGGATAGACAGTGTACGTGACGGAGACGATCGACGAAGCACGGGTTAGAATTAGATTGTAATTACGGGCGACATCATTGTGGGGGGTAGGTGTAGCTGACACGTATCTAGTTGGCCTGGGTGACCGTAATGGGGGTAGTTTATTAGCAGGGTCTGACATTTTAATCAGGTACTCCAGAACTGTGGCGACATGCAAATTAGGTTAGACAGGATGGACAAGACAAAGAAGTGAGGACGATGAGGGTTAGGAGACAGTTGAATCTAGGCAGTCGGGGTTGAGAATTTGTAGTGAGAGGACGTGTACAATTGTAGAGTTAGGGAACAGTGTAGTGACAATAGTGTAGGAAACATTGAACACTAGGTGTAGAAAAGAAGTATATATGGTGTTAAGTCTAGTATATTCAAGCATCGGATGTGTAATAATTAAATGTTGTGAATCAAATTGACCTTCGAGTTGTCTTATTTAAAGCACGGAATTGAGAGTATTCTCGTCCTCCTCACAGTAGTAAATATATGTTCGTTTATAAGAAGGAAAGTAATAAAAATAATAAGAAGTGAAGTCAATTCCCCCCACCACAAACAGGAGCTTCTATAATGTGGTTGTCAGACAACCAGACTGTCAGACTCAACTGGTGGTTGCCAGGAAAACCCAATGTAACCGAGGGAAATAAATTATGTGTTGACATGGACGCCAGCAATAATTTCTACCTCAGCAAAGACAACTGCCGTGTGGAGAAACCTTTCCTCAGTCAGATCAGTCAGTTTTTCTTTGTTCAACATGTTTTGTTTTTCTTTGATTATTTTTATGACACTAGCTTAAGTATAAAATTCGTTCTTTAAATTTTATTGAATAATGAGGGTTAAAAAATTTTCAGATATAAGTTTAAAAAATAGGTAATATAGATTGTAAAATATTTCAAATTGTTTAACTTTGTATTATTATCAATATTTATTGTTAAGCAATTTAATATTAGAGAAAACGGTCAATATTTCAAATTTTTGTTGTCAGGAAATATTATGAAATATCTTTTCCTGCAGATCCCAACTCAACGTGTGATCAAATCATGCCTGTATCTGTCATGGTGGACAACATATGTCTCAAATACAACAACATTAAACGTCACTTGGCAGGAGGCTCAGGTTGTTTTTTCAACCTTAAATTAGTTTCATGTCATTCACTTTCTCTCTAGGAGAGACAACTCCAAAATCAAACATCTGCTGCCTTGTAGTTTATTCTTGGTTAGACAAAGGCTATGGAAGCGAATCCAAAAGTTAAACCAGGCTGAAATCTGAGTCAATGGCCTCAATGGCGCATAACAAGTTGACACGTATCCTTAATTGTGCTGGAGGGGGATCAGTTCCAACACTAAAATAGGACCGAAGAAGAAGAAATTCACTTTGATTAAAAATTTTAATATACTTAAACATTAATCAACTTAAAATAATTTAATAAAAAATTATAATTTCTAAAACATCTCATGGTGTTGGGGAAGTTACACGTATTAGTTAACACTACATTGGGTTTGTTTATTATTAAACTAATATATGTTACACAGTAGACATACACATCTATGTATAGTTAAACCTTCATTTAGTTGTCTGTTTTCTCGCAATTTCTGCGATTTTATTTTAAAGATCGATTTAAAAGAGCTGTCGCCTGTCGGTGACAAAATTATCTACATATATTTTCTTTTAACTCATAGTTAGATTTTCAATTAAGGGCATGGGCGGGTGATGAGTACCAACTTCCTTATTTCCGAGTCTAAAGATGTAATACTTGGCTAATAGTTATAACTCAAAGAGATAAGCATAATTTTTTTTTTTAAATCCTCCGTTGCCATGGTGACAGCGGCCATATTGGATTTTATTGACGATTTTTAAATGGAAATAAGTCAAAAATGGTTTGTACAAATTTCATAGAAACTTAATATAGTCTGGAGACACATATGTTTAACACTTCTTATTGATTACATTTTCAAAAAAGAAGATAGTTTTTTTTTCACTTTCTTTTCCCATACATCACTGTAAAAATTTCATTATTTCGTCCATTTTTTTTTCACTATTTCAACAACAATTTTTTTTTTAAATTTCCAAAAGTGTTCTATCAGTTTTATTTGAACAACCGGAAGTCATTTTGTACTTATTTCTGTAATATTTTTAAAATTCAGTTTTGTTTGAAAAATGAGCTTTCTGGCAAAACCCATTTAGAACCATTAGGAACCAGCTTTTCAAGTCTATGGGGGCTGTTAGATTTTTTGTGTCATGTATCGTTATGTTTTTTTCCGATACCATGTTTTCCTTACCTGTTGTATAGGTGTTTATGTTTTTCAGATATTGGGATTTTTCGTGTGCATTGTTATCAATAAGTGATTACAGTGTTCGCCCAAAAGTTAACAAATTAAAATTATTTATATTAGACTACCCGTTCGGGGTCATCCACAATTGAGGTCTTGTTTGTTTGGCGATTTTCATCTTTCCCCTCCCCCTCCTAACTTCTTGTAATGCTTAAAATAGTATGTAACGCCATATACCAACGTAAAGAAAAAGTATGATGTCTAAACAAATAACACTTCTTGTTCGATTACATCGTCTGCAGTTACCCTCTCTACAAAAATACTTTAATGAATAAATTAACGTTCAGATAAAAAAAAAATTACGTAGATCATGCAATGTTAACGGAGACGTTATGTTAGGATGAGAGCTGCATGGGATGTGTAGCAAAAACACACTATACTGTGTTAATCAGAGCGTGACATCAGTACTGGTGTCGGCCAAGAGATGAAACCAGGATGTAAACTATATTAGCCTGGGTAGATATTATTTTGCTTTTTGAGTCTTTTTTACTAAAACGTGTGTGTAAAAACTTTACACTTTTACTTTACTTTCAATTATTCCGTTTATGAGTAATACTGAAAAATAAAGAAGAAACATATTGACTGATTGACTGTTCTATCAGTTTTGTGATTTAAAAGGTAAGTTAAATTGTCGTTAGGTGAGGAATTGATTTTTTTTATTATAAATTGTATACATTATTGTCAGTATTATCGATTATGGATTAACTTTTAAAACCGGATTAATGCATATTTAATACAATTTAGAGTCAGTCACATTCCCCTAATAAGATTTTTTTAATGTAGCTCAAATTTTATTATTATAACATAATAATTCAACTATTAACCCTCGATTTAATTATTATGCTGTGTAGGTAAAGTCTAAAACTACTAACTTATAAAATAATTTGATTACAGTTTTGTTTAGCTAAACAAAAATGTGATACATAGTTTTATGATCTTACACAATCTTATCTATCACATTGTATTGATTTTTCGGTGAACGGAAATAATACTTTACGCAATTTCATATTTCTCAAAAAAGGCACAAAATGCTTCAGAAAGTGCAAGCTTTCAGCTTTATCATACACACATAGTTTACTTTCATTATTTGCGCAGATCTTTTTTCTGCGTGTTTCTGGAATGTTTACAAAAAAAAAAACATTTTATAAAATTAAGAATTTACAAAATAATAATGATAAAAAAGAAACATAAGAAAGTGCATTCCCATATGAATATACGAGAAAGTTGAAAGGAGATTACTCCTACTTTATTTTGATAGACATTATTATAGTTTTTCAACAGTTTTGTTGCTGGTAAAAAAAAATGCACAATATGTAGCTTTTTTTTAAGTCCCATTACTATAAACAATTTGCTACAGTTTATTTATACTTGACTCACTTACTAGCGCGAACCAATAATCAGGCTAGAGTGTCGGGTGATTAAGAGTTAAACTACCACCTTCCCCTCCCTTACTGCTGTTTTTACATTGTGTAAAGTATATTTGGGTCGGCGTGGTCGGAGAGAAAACGAAATTAAATAAGAGTGAAGCCCCTTAGGATTATCAACTCTGATTTAGTAACCTCTAGAACGAAGCTGATACAAAATATATGTATATATTTATCCAGGGCAGTGGTTCTCAACCTTTTTCGAGTGGCGACCCCCTTTTATAAAAAGTAAGTGAGCCGCTACCCTTATAGAATTAAAAAGCCGAAACTAGTATGGAAATTAATAAGCACTAAAATAAAAATTTTCTAGTAGGTTTTCAATATGAACAGCTCTTGATAACTGTTTTAATAACATGAGTAACATTGCATGCTATTTCCTAAACATTTGCGGATTTTGTTTTTGCTAACGGCCACCTATGTAATTATAGACATTTAATTTATTTCTTCATTTTTTACTTTCTCGTATATACGTAGTATAGAGAAAGTATTGTAATCGTGCAAAAAAAATCTCGTACAAATCTCGACGTTTTACACCTCACTGATACGGAAAAACATAATTTTGCAATCTAGTCCGTATGTCTGTGTGTGTGTGTGTGTCTGTGTGTCTGTGTGTCTGTGTGTAAACACGATAACTTGAGTACCGTTACAGCTAGGTTGATGAAATTTCATATATAAGTATTATATCAAAATCGTAGATAAGTATCAACTTTTGAGCGATTTCCGACAACCGGAAGTGGTACTTTTTCTACTTTGAATTTTTCAAAAGCCTATAACTTGAGTATTATTTCAGATAGATAAATGAAATTTCACATGTAAGTAAAAGATCTAATTCTCTACCTTCTGTTGAATTTTGAGTAATTTCCGTTGACCGGAAGTAGTAATTTACGCTACTTCCGATTTCTCAAAAAACTAATGTAAATTTTTAAAGTACTAATAATATTGCGCACTATTATGCACATTTTGTTTCGGCGTTTGTTTGGTGCGCAATGTTTTTTCTATGAGATTCTATTAATTAAGTAATTAAAAATCATGTCTACATTCCAAGTTATATAAGAATATTCGAGAAAGTTTAGGGGAGATCACTCCCGGTTTATTTTTAAACGGACAATAGTGTTGAAAATCTATTTTCCAAAAGTCAATCAATTTTACGTCTGGGTGTGAATGGTTAAATACTACGTGGAATCATTCCGAAAATCAAATAATTCACCTGGAATGCTGGCAACATTAAGGGAAGAAGAGAATGGGTAATGAATCAATGCAGATTCTACTTTTTTCACCTCAGAGAAATAGCGCTGAAGTTCGTTTTCAAGAGATTTATGATGCGCAGAAATCGCTTCTTACAAAATTTTAATTATCTCACAATCAGATTCATCTACCACACTGCAGAGCTTTTTTTTCTTTTTCTTCTTTATTAATTTTTAGTGTTGGAAGGGATCGAGCCTTATCTGCCAGAGGGTTTGAACTCGAGACTGTTTTCGAATTTATCAATCATGAGCTTTTTGCCGACTCGACTACGCCTCCATCACAATTAAGCGTTACGTGTCAACTGGTTATGCGCCATTGAGGCCATTGACTCCGATTTCAGCTTGCTTTTCTTTTTGGATTTGCTTCCATAGCCTTTGTCCAACCAAGAACAAACTACAAGGCAGCAGTTGTTTTGATTTTGGAGTGGCTGTCCCCAGCTAACGAGCCTCATCTGCCCGAAGGTTCGAACTCGAGACTTTTCGATTTAGCAACCATGAGCTTAACCGAATCGACCACGCCGACCCCGCTGAGCTTTTCAAACATGGCAATATTTTACAAGATTTATTTTCTTCGCCGATCTTGCAGCTTTGATAAAAATCCCCCGAGATTATCATGGGAAGTGCTAATATTCGTTCATTTTCCCGAAGCTTCGGGTTAAGCTAATGTTGATGTTCGAATATATCTGCTAGGTATGATACTCTCTCCATCCACTCTATGTATTTTTAAGTATACAAAAAGGTCTTGTTTCTCTTGAACTTCCAAGAACAATTTGATTTCAGAATTCATTAAAAAAACGAGATTCACAACATTTCGTTTGACAGCCAGCGTACTGAAGTGTAGAAAAGCAGAACCTCGTGATCTGTATTAATGTCTTTGCTCAGTTCTTTGAAGGCTCCAGATTTAATATAATTTATGACTTTTACTAGCAATTGAGTCTTGATGGCGAGGGCAGTGGTTAGTGAGCTAAATCTTTTCTGTTTTCTGAAAGCCCGATTTTGACCTAAACATAGATGGCGCACCATCAGTACAAACCCCTACAGCCGTTTTAACCCATATTAATCTTCCAGTTTAAAAAAAAACTTATTTATTTTCTCCATGCTATCTTCACAAAATAGCAACTCTTCTTTGCTATCATCCTCATGAATATAGACAAATACAAGCAACTGCGAATATCGAACTCACGTCTGAAGCTTTATCAACATGAAAAGCAAACAATGGTGAAAGCTTGATTTCAATAAAAATGTGTAATTTAACATCTACGGACATGTCTGCTATAAGCCGCTGAATAGTATTACTAGACAGAGATATTTGATTCATCTTTATTGCGCTGGAATCCCCAATAATTAACTTCACAATCTTCAACATGCAGCGTTTGATCAGATTTTCTCCTATTGTCGTGTTTTTTTCGCGACTTCATTTGATGCTTGCACTATGTTTGTGTTTCCTTTGTAAAAACTTCATGTTCGTTCAAGTCTCTGACGTTTGCAACTAGCTTCATGCCGACGAAAGAACTCTATATCTTTTTTGGTGTGTTCCGAATGACTCGTCGCAAATGACGTTTTAGTTTTGAAGATTTCATAAACTCGTGACTGAGAACAACTTTGTACAGTACTAATTGCTTCTTCTCTATTCCATTTCCAGTGAATATATTTATTTCTTCTAAATATTTAAGTTTTGTTTCTTATTACTAAGATTTATTATATCAGTTGGCGACCCCCTAGAAAGCCATTCGCGACCCCCAGGTGTTCGCGACCCCCAGGTTGGAAACCCGTGATCAAAGGTATTTTTAACAAAGTTGTTTTATTCTTTGATTTGCGTCTTTTTTAAAGGGGGGGGGGGGGATAATTGTTGGTAATTTTTCCAACACTAATGCATATGTTCTTTCGTATTTAGCTATATCCAAATCATCTGCAATTTGGTGTGTATATCCTAATTAATTAATCTTCATTACAGCCATACATAGCCACCATGTCAGTTATTAAAATAAATAACACATCATTAAGTAAAATGCCGCTGTACAAACGCGACTATTTTGTGTAGCAGGGTGGCTCGACATCTTGCAACACACTGGGGTTTTTTTTAAACTAAAACTATTTATAGCATCTACAAGAAAGTAAATCAACCAACCGTTGCAACTAACCCAGTTCACAAGGGTAACACAAGGACGGCACTTCATGTGGCGAACAGACTTTAAAAAGTTTATGCCGGATGCAACCGTTTCAACCAGCAAGCAAATGTGCGCCTGTGTGCAATCAATGTAAATGAGATAAATGTGTGGATTTTACACTAGAATCATCATTGAATAAAAGTATTTTGTGTAAGCAGTCTACATTTGTGTGCTAAAATAACATGATTAATCACAATGAAAATGTCATACTAGTATGTCGAAATGTAGGCCTATGTTAAATAATTAACTTTTTTGGTCGCAATCTCATGTGTTTTATGCACACAATTTTCATTTTTTAACCAACAAACAAATTAAGCAGATACGCTTCCAGATTGTTTTATGTCGGATCGATAATGCCTAAATGGATGCTGATATAAATACTCATACATTTGAAAGTTACCTTACGGCCCCATCTGTCCACATATCATAGAACTATGGCAACATATCAAGCGTGACGTTGGGTTTTAACCAGAAAGTCAAATGTTTACGGCCCGTTGCAGTGGTTGTCCCAGTCTAACGTGTTCTGTTACATTAATATCATTGATGCTGTCCTGTACACAGAGAAACTGCAGCTATGGCGGTCTTTTTTGTTACTGGTTAAATTGTAGATAGCAGCTTTCCATGGATCAGCCAGCTTATTTCATGTTAGCCGTCACATAATTTTTTGATTTGCTACCATACTAAATCATATCCGATTAGCTCCAGGTAGATTTTATATGTAGTGACCCATAATTCTTTTCAATACCTGTCTGTTGCTAGTCTGTTGATGTAATCTGTCACGTTCATGTTACCTGCCTTTTTAATATACATGTCTCGATGCTGTCGCCTCGTGATCGCTAAGGTCGTGACCTATGTGTGTGTGAATGTAGTTCGGTCACGGTAGCTACGACATTGCCCGAGTTTATCTGAGCTATCTGTTGAATTTGTCACGTCCTAATTCCTTATGTCCTTCATGTACCCTTCGCTACAGTATCGTGTTCGTCTATCTATGTCTTATGAGGTCGTTACATTTCATTTCGTCTTCTATCTGCATATATGTACCACAATTCATATTTGTAATGGCCTCTTGTACCACACTAAAACCATTCAGTTGGTTTTGGATTCCTACACGTCTGTTCCCTGTGTTTTCAACTACATACATTGCTATACTTTCATTATAAATTCTTTTAACATCACCTTCATTGTGTATTTTTTTTACCATATTTTCTTTGCGTGGGTGCTTTACCAGGTATATTGTAGGTTCTTCTTCCTGTCTCATAATTTCTTACTGTAATTTAATTCATAATTGCCTCTGATTTACTTACACAGTGTATGTGTCAAGTTCTTCGCTTCTCTTTTTAAGGTTTTTTTTAATTTCTAATACAACTTTCATCTTATTTTCATATTGTCTCGTCGTGCTACAAGTGTGCTTTTCCGTGACGAGTTGTTTTTTTAACCTTTATTTGCTAATACTTTGTATGCCCTTATGTGATATACTTGTATTTACTTTATTACTTTCTTCTTGGCTCAACTTGGTCTACGTTTACATTGAGACGATCTGCTTGTAAAGGTATGAGGGTGCGATTATGTCGTGACATTGTGAAATTGTTCTTCTGTTAACGGTCCCGAGTTTCTCTTTAATTGTTTTGTTGCTGATTTTTGCAATTTTCTCTGGGCTAGGCTTCACTTTCGAATAGGGTAGCGACATATTGGCCTCTTGTGGCGCTGTTTGGGTTTCTGGTGATTCTTCTGTTAGTGTTGCAACCGAGTCAGTATCGCTCAAGAGATTCTCCTCTGTTATGTAGTCCTCCTGTATGCTTTTTGAAGGGTCTTTAATTGAGTCCGGGGGGGGGGACCTGGTAGCTGCTGGGTTGTTGGGTAATCTCTCTGTTTGTACTGCGTGGCTTTCTCCATTGTCCGTGTTAGTTTGATATGGGTTCAAATATTATCACATCTCTTCTCGATTCCATCACATGTATGGGGTTGGAAATGAAGGCTTCTAAACCCGGATGGTTTCCGTCAGGGTAAAATTTTCTGTTTTTATCTTCGTCTTCCGATCTATTTTCATTATCTGAATCATCGTCTGGCAGTGGAGAGTGTTCTGGGACTGTTTTTTTTGCTTCTTTCCTTGTAATTCTTCGCTTGTTCTTTTCCTTTTAATTCTTTTGTTGTCTTCTTCCTCCTCCGGGTCTGTCTCTTGAATTTTTTTGTGGATTTGATTTGTTTCTATTCCTCGATTCTGCTCTTTCTTCAGAAGGGAGTGGCCATTCGTCCCAGTTTTGAAAATATCTGATACATCTACTATTTATTTGCATTCTCATTTCTTCTCTATTATCATATGAACATTCTTCTGATGGTACGAATTTACCATCCCTTAGTTTGGTTGCATCCGCCACCCTGCAATACAGGTTTTCCCACTGCCACGACATGTGTCTTTGTTGCAGTTACAGCAGATGGAACGCCTGCCTTCAAATTGAATAGCCATAATATGGCCATCTCCTTTGTTTGTGATTGAAAGGTAGTGTGGGGGGTTTTCAAGTTTGCGATCCGGCATAATGGAGAATTTCGCTACATTACCTTACTCCGTCAGACTCACATATGGTTCAGTATTTGGCTGTGATGCTGCTTTAAGCAGGTTTTTTAAATTCTTCATCAGTGTATCCAGGTTTAATCCATCTGATTATTCCCCTCACCTTCGGGCAGATGAGGCTCGTTAGCTGGGAACAGCCACTCTTCTAGGAGAGATAACTACAAAATCAAACAACCGATTCCTTGTAGTTTGTTCTTGGTTGGACAAAGGCTATGGAAGGAAATACAAAAAGAAAAGCAGGCTGAAATCGGAGTCAATGGCCTCAATGGCGCATAATCAGTTGACATCCTTAATTGTGATGGAGGCCTGGTCAAATCGGCAAAAAGCTCATGGTTGATAAATTCAAAAAAGATAAAGCTCTATCCCCCCCCCCCCCAACACTAAAAAAATTAAGAACGAAAAAGAAGAAAGAAGAATTCCCTACACCCCTTTCTTGTCTACATGCATCGTTAAAATTAGATATATGTGGAATCTACCCATGGCCGATCCATCCATTCTTCGTTTGCCATGCTCTACTATGTGTATTTTTTTATACCAATTTATCGATGAGTGTTACATACCATGTCATTACGTCACCATAGTTGTAAACTCGTATAACCTCTGTCGAGGGTACTCCGGTTAAGGTAATGAAATGTCTCCGGAATGTTTCATGTGGCATTCCTGCCATAACAGTCGCATCAATGATACTGACTTCCAAGAAAATGAAAATCACAAAAATCACAATGTCCCTCTCAAGAGAGACAGCTATCTCTCTTAATGGGAAAACAGCACTCACGATTTAAAATTCCTGGAAGTAATATAATATTATTTTTTTTTTTAAGTTTTCAATTTTTTTATCATCTAATGAAACCATTCCCCCCCCCCCAGGATAAACGTATTAATAATAAGTATGTACATGGTTATCATATATGTTGTTATGTATGTTGTTATATAAAATTTTAAGGGATAAGCAGTAAAAGGGGTTAAGGTAAAATGAAATTGTTGGAAACCGGATGTGGAGGGATTGACAAAACTCGTTTAAGGGGTGAGTACAGCGTGTCATATTTGAAGAGTTGTCCTTCTCGCTGTTTATGTTCTGTCGTCTGCATATATGTAAGAAATGGATCTGTCTGGGTTGAGGGTGTAGAATATTTGATTATGGCAGAGGTAGTTGTCGGGGTGCTGGTCGTTGAGGTGTTTATCTATGTCGTATTTGGTGTATAGACTTGTTAGGCAGTATCCACACCGGAAGACGGCGGTGTCTGGGTGTTTTAGTATGCGGTGCTTTATTGCTCCTCTGCTTTTGATCAGATTGTTACAATGCGGGCATTTACTCGTTTCAGGATGGAAGGTTTTTAAATGAGTTTTACACTCGCTGGCAGTACTGAAACTGTGAAAGCAATAACCGCAACTTCTGTCTTTTCGAGGAGTTTAAGGTTTGGGGATTTGAATTGGTTCGATGGTAGTTTCTTGTTGCGGCTGGGTTTCTAAGGTGCATGTCAGGCGATCGAAGATTTGATTCGAGAGGTTTTTTTTTTGTTGATTTTCCTTGTTATGTGGGGCTGATTTCATTTTTTCTTTTCATTGACGAGGTGTTATCTATTTCTATTTCTATTTTTGAATCTGGGCTTGTTGCTTCAGTGTTTTGAATTTTTGTTGATGCAAACGTACTTTTGGTTCGACAGATTTGAGTTACCAATGTTTGCTGCGATGTGGGTGATGCTCTAGATGGTTCTGTTAAAATTGTCTGTGAGGATGGTTGTTGAGTTGGTGATGGTTCCTGTGTTGTTGATAGGTGAACATTGGGTGTTAACTCTGGTGTTGATGATTGATAGTGGTTGATCCAGTGTCTGTCCGAGCCGCACACCGGACAGGCTTGGCGTCTTTCTGACAATGCAATGCAATGAGGATATTCGTGTTGTGTCTTTGTATGTAATTTTGATGTAGTGTGGGATGTGTTGTGGGTTGTCGTTCTGGATGGTGAATTTGCGGTTGTTTGTGTGCGGGATTGTGGTTATTGTGGGTTTAGATTTGCTTATTGTTTGAAGTGCTTTAATTAGCGTTTCGTTGCTCAGAGCGAGCGGTACTCATCTAAGGGTTCCGATGATTTTGTCCTTGTAGTATCTGTCGAAATTCAGAGTGTAGGGTCCGTGTGTTTTGGTGGTGCCATCCAGATCTGCTGCGTCAAACTCGTTGGACGAGAAGTACCAGGTATCCCCTCGTCCATAGTTGAGCAGCAAATTCTTGTGTTGGCTTATGATGTTTCGTTGGAGGTGACCTAGGATGTGCTGGTGATTGCTTGATTTGATGGTAACTTGCATTACTCTAAGCGAGTCGAAAGGCTCAGGAGCTATTTCATCAGACTGGTCGATGGTAATTGTTGTCTTGATATCTGAAAAAGATTGGGCCCATGCTTTCATTAAGCCACCCGAACCGTAGTCCGGATGGCTCCTCTCCGGGTCTCTCGACCCAGAGGGAACATTCAAGGGCGCAACCCCTTGGCTGGCGGTAACAATTTTTGCATATGACATGTTGAAAATGCTGTATGTATGTAATAATGTTTGTCGTGAATTACGATTTAAAGTTAATCCTAATGAAAGTTATAAATCTTGCGCTGCTTATATAATAATATAATATATAAAGTTCTTTTTTTTTTAATAGCGGTTCTCTCCTGCTGCTTCCCATTCAGGGTTGACAGCAAGAGCAGGTTTACATGAACACATATATTACATATTTATACAAGTTCTATATTTTATCATTTATATTTCTCCGTTGTGTGGCTAATACAAAACGTTTAAAAGATTTTAAATAACAATGTTCAGCTTTTCTAGACTTTTTAATAACTTCTCCCTTTGCTCCCGAGACATGAAATTTGAATGGTGAGCCAATACATTATTATAATTGCTTGGAGATGTGAGGTATATATCACCATAGCAACATGTCATGACATCTTTATTGTTGTGTTTTTCCATGTAGTGTTGTCTTATGTCATTGTGAATTATTGTATCATTACAGGGCTGCATTGTTTGAATTTAGTGTGTTCTGTATTTTCGTGATTTATAACTTCCTTGACTGTTTGGTGCGAGCTGGGGCAGAAACTGCATTTTAGGCGATCGTAGATTAGATTCGCGAGTTTTTGTTGTTTTGTTATTTTTTCTTGTTCTGTGGGACTAATTTGATTTTTTCTTTTCATTGACGAGGCGACAGCTCTGCCATAATTTAGAAGAAGGATTTGCTAATAAGCTGTCTTAAGATGTGGCCTCGAAGGTTGGGATGACCTCTTGAGGTGATTAGAACTTGTATGGTGGGTGTTTCAGTTGGGTAAAGGTCTGGGCATTCTTCCTCGGGTATATTCAGGATTGCAGTTGACTTGGCTGAAAAGGATTTGGACCACGATTTCATTAAGCCACCCGAACCGTAGTCCGGGTGGCTCCCCCCAAGTCTCTCGACCCAGGGGGAACATCCAAGGGCGCAATCCCTTTGCTGGCGATGATAATATTTTCATAAGTCGTCTTAAAGGATGACATCGTTGAATATTGAGGTTAGGTTTAACGCTTGATCTTAGCCAAACGCCTAAAAAATTTATCCCTCATTAGAATGCTATAATTTAAGTGTTTGTGTTGTGTTTGTGTTGTGTTTGTGTTGTGTTTGTGTTGTGTTTGTGTTGTGTTTGTGTTTGTTTTGTGTTTGTGTTGTGTTTGTGTTGTGTTTGTGTTGTGTTTGTGTTGTGTTTGTGTTGTGTTTGTGTTGTGTTTGTGTTGTGTTTGTGTTGTGTTTTTGTTGTGTTTTTGTTTGTGTTTTGTTTGTGTTGTGTTTGTGTTGTGTTTGTGTTGTGTTTGTGTTGTGTTTGTGTTGTGTTTGTGTTGTGTTTGTGTTGTGTTTTTATTGTGTTTTTATTGTGTTTGTGTTGTGTTTTTATTGTGTTTGTGTTGTGTTTGTGTTGTGTTTGTGTTATGTTTGTGTTTGTTTTGTGTTTGTGTTGTGTTTGTGTTGTGTTTGTGTTGTGTTTGTGTTGTGTTTGTGTTGTGTTTGTGTTGTGTTTGTGTTGTGTTTGTGTTGTGTTTGTGTTGTGTTTGTGTTGTGTTTGTGTTGTGTTCGTGTTGTGTTTGTGTTGTGTTTGTGTTGTGTTTGTGTTGTGTTTTTGTTGTGTTTGTGTTGTGTTTGTGTTGTGTTTGTGTTTGTGTTGTGTTTGTGTTGTGTTTGTGTTTGTGTTTGTTTTGTGTTTGTTTTGTGTTTGTGTTGTGTTTGTGTTGTGTTTGTGTTGTGTTTGTGTTGTGTGTGTGTTGTGTTTGTGTTGTGTTTGTGTTTGTGCTGTGTTTGTGTTGTGTTTGTGTTGTGTTTGTGTTGTGTTGTGTTTGTGTTTGTGTTGTGTTTGTGTTGTGTTTAAGCTGTGTTTATGTTTGTGTTTGTGTTGTGTTTGTGTTGTGTTTGTGTTGTGTTTGTGTTGTGTTTGTGTTGTGTTTTGTTGTGTTTTTTGTTTGTGTTGTGTTTGTGTTGTGTTTGTGTTGTGTTTGTGTTGTGCTTGTGTTGTGTTGTGTTTGTGTTGTGTTTGTGTTGTGTTTGTGTTGTGTTTGTGTTTGTTTTGTGTTTGTTTTGTGTTTGTTTTGTGTTTGTGTTGTGTTTGTGTTGTGTTTGTGTTGTGTTTGTGTTGTGATTGTGTTGTGTTTGTGTTGTATTTGTGTTGTGTTTATGTTGTGTTTGTGTTGTGTTTGTGTTGTGTTTGTGTTGTGTTTGTGTTGTGTTTGTGTTGTGTTTGTGTTTGTGCTGTGTTTGTGTTGTGTTTGTGTTGTGTTTGTGTTGTGTTGTGTTTGTGTTTGTGTTGTGTTTGTGATGTGTTTGTGTTGTGTTTGTGTTGTGTTTGAGTTGTGTTTGTGTTGTGATTGTGTTGTGTTTGTGTTGTGTTTGTGTTGTGTTTAAGCTGTGTTTATGTTTGTGTTTGTGTTGTGTTTGTGTTGTGTTTGAGTTGTGTTTGTGTTGTGATTGTGTTGTTTTTTGTGTTGTGTTTGTGTTGTAATTTTGTTTGTGTTTGTGTTGTGTTTGTGTTGTGTTTGTGTTGTGTTTGTGTTTGTGTTGTGTTTGTGTTGTGTTTGTGTTGTGTTTGTGTTGTGTTTGTGTTGTGTTTGTGTTGTGTTTGTGTTGTGTTTGTGTTGTATTTGTGTTGTGTTTGTGTTGTGTTTGTGTTGTGTTTGTGTTGTGTTTGTGTTGTGTTTGTGTTGTGTTTTGTTGTGTTTTTGTTTGTGTTGTGTTTGTGTTGTGTTTGTGTTGTGTTTGTGTTGTGCTTGTGTTGTGTTGTGTTTGTGTTGTGTTTGTGTTGTGTTTGTGTTGTGTTTGTGTTGTGTTTGTGTTTGTTTTGTGTTTGTTTTGTGTTTGTTTTGTGTTTGTGTTGTGTTTGTGTTGTGTTTGTGTTGTGTTTGTGTTGTGATTGTGTTGTGTTTGTGTTGTATTTGTGTTGTGTTTATGTTGTGTTTGTGTTGTGTTTGTGTTGTGTTTGTGTTTGTGTTGTGTTTGTGTTGTGTTTGTGTTGTGTTTGTGTTTGTGCTGTGTTTGTGTTGTGTTTGTGTTGTGTTTGTGTTGTGTTGTGTTTGTGTTTGTGTTGTGTTTGTGTTGTGTTTGTGTTGTGTTTGTGTTGTGTTTGTGTTGTGTTTGTGTTGTGTTTGTGTTTGTGTTGTGTTTGTTTTGTATTGTGTTTGTGTTTGTGTTTGTGTTTGTGTTGTGTTTGTGTTGTGTTTGTGTTGTGTTTGTGTTGTGTTTGTGTTGTGTTTGTGTTGTGTTTGTGTTGTGGTTGTGTTTGTGTTGTGTTTGTGTTGTGTTTGTGTTGTGTTTGTGTTGTGTTTGTGTTGTGTTTGTGTTGTGTTTGTGTTGTGTTTGTGTTGTGTTTGTGTTGTGTTTGTGTTGTGTTTGTGTTGTGTTTGTTTTGTGTTTGTGTTGTGTTTGTGTTGTGTTTGTGTTGTGTTTGTGTTGTGTTTGTATTGTGTTTGTGTTGTGTTTATGTTGTGTTGTGTTTGTGTTGTGTTTGTGTTGTGTTTGTGTTGTGTTTGTGTTGTGTTTGTGTTGTGTTTGTGTTGTGTTTGTGTTGTGTTTGTGTTGTGTTTGTGTTGTGTTTGTGTTGTGTTTGTGTTGTGTTTGTGTTGTGTTTGTGTTGTGTTTGTGTTGTGTTTGTGTTGTGTTTGTGTTGTGTTGTGTTTGTGTTGTATTGTGTTTGTGTTTGTGTTGTGTTGTGTTTGTGTTGTGTTTGTGTTTGTGTTGTGTTTGTGTTGTGTTTGTGTTGAGTTTGTGTTGTGTTTGTGTTGTGTTTGTGTTGTGTTTGTGTTGTGTTTGTTTTGTGTTTGTGTTGTGTTTGTGTTGTGTTTGTGTTGTGTTTGTGTTTGTGTTGTGTTTGTGTTGTGTTTGTGTTGTGTTTGTGTTGTGTGTTGTGTTTGTGTTGTGTTTGTGTTGTGTTTGTGTTGTGTTTGTGTTGTGTTTGTGTTGTGTTTGTGTTGTATTTGTGTTGTGTTTATGTTGTGTTTGTGTTGTGTTTGTGTTGTGTTTGTGTTGTGTTTGTGTTGTGTTTGTGTTGTGTTTGTGTTGTGTTTGTGTTGTGTTTGTGTTTGTGCTGTGTTTGTGTTGTGTTTGTGTTGTGTTTGTGTTGTGTTGTGTTTGTGTTTGTGTTGTGTTTGTGTTGTGTTTGTGTTGTGTTTGTGTTGTTTTTGAGTTGTGTTTGTGTTGTGATTGTGTTTTGTTTGTGTTGTGTTTGTGTTGTGTTTAAGCTGTGTTTATGTTTGTGTTTGTGTTGTGTTTGTGTTGTGTTTGAGTTGTGTTTGTGTTGTGATTGTGTTGTTTTTTGTGTTGTGTTTGTGTTGTAATTTTGTTTGTGTTTGTGTTGTGTTTGTGTTGTGTTTGTGTTGTGTTTGTGTTTGTGTTGTGTTTGTGTTGTGTTTATGTTGTGTTGTGTTTGTGTTGTGTTTGTGTTGTGTTTGTGTTGTGTTTGTGTTGTGTTTGTGTTGTGTTTGTGTTGTGTTTGTGTTGTGTTTGTGTTGTGTTTGTGTTGTGTTTGTGTTGTGTTTGTGTTGTGTTTGTGTTGTGTTTTGTTGTGTTTTTGTTTGTGTTGTGTTTGTGTTGTGTTTGTGTTGTGTTTGTGTTGTGCTTGTGTTGTGTTGTGTTTGTGTTGTGTTTGTGTTGTGTTTGTGTTGTGTTTGTGTTTGTTTTGTGTTTGTTTTGTGTTTGTTTTGTGTTTGTGTTGTGTTTGTGTTGTGTTTGTGTTGTGTTTGTGTTGTGATTGTGTTGTGTTTGTGTTGTATTTGTGTTGTGTTTATGTTGTGTTTGTGTTGTGTTTGTGTTGTGTTTGTGTTTGTGTTGTGTTTGTGTTGTGTTTGTGTTGTGTTTGTGTTTGTGCTGTGTTTGTGTTGTGTTTGTGTTGTGTTTGTGTTGTGTTGTGTTTGTGTTTGTGTTGTGTTTGTGTTGTGTTTGTGTTGTGTTTGTGTTGTGTTTGTGTTGTGTTTGTGTTGTGTTTGTGTTTGTGTTTGTGTTGTGTTTGTTTTGTATTGTGTTTGTGTTTGTGTTTGTGTTTGTGTTTGTGTTGTGTTTGTGTTGTGTTTGTGTTGTGTTTGTGTTGTGTTTGTGTTGTGTTTGTGTTGTGGTTGTGTTTGTGTTGTGTTTGTGTTGTGTTTGTGTTGTGTTTGTGTTGTGTTTGTGTTGTGTTTGTGTTGTGTTTGTGTTGTGTTTGTGTTGTGTTTGTGTTGTGTTTGTGTTGTGTTTGTGTTGTGTTTGTGTTGTGTTTGTATTGTGTTTGTGTTGTGTTTATGTTGTGTTGTGTTTGTGTTGTGTTTGTGTTGTGTTTGTGTTGTGTTTGTGTTGTGTTTGTGTTGTGTTTGTGTTGTGTTTGTGTTGTGTTTGTGTTGTGTTTGTGTTGTGTTTGTGTTGTGTTTGTGTTGTGTTTGTGTTGTGTTTGTGTTGTGTTTGTGTTGTGTTTGTGTTGTGTTTGTGTTGTGTTTGTGTTGTGTTTGTGTTGTGTTGTATTGTGTTTGTGTTTGTGTTGTGTTGTGTTTGTGTTGTGTTTGTGTTTGTGTTGTGTTTGTGTTGTGTTTGTGTTGAGTTTGTGTTGTGTTTGTGTTGTGTTTGTGTTGTGTTTGTTTTGTGTTTGTGTTGTGTTTGTGTTGTGTTTGTGTTGTGTTTGTGTTTGTGTTGTGTTTGTGTTGTGTTTGTGTTGTGTTTGTGTTGTGTGTGTTGTGTTTGTGTTGTGTTTGTGTTGTGTTTGTGTTGTGTTTGTGTTGTGTTTGTGTTGTGTTTGTGTTGTGTTTGTGTTGTGTTTGTGTTGTAATTGTGTTGCGTTTGTGTTGTGTTTGTGTTGTTTTTGTCTTGTTTTTTGTGTTGTGTTTGTGTTGTAATTTTGTTTGTGTTTGTGTTGTGTTTAAGTTGTGCTTGCGTTGTGTTTGTGATTGTGTTTGTGTGGTGTTTGTGTCCCCTCTAACTCAATACTTTATATATCTGGTCCTGCAAACAGGAAAAAGTCTTAAAGAAACACTGGTCGCATTTGTAGATCATACAAACTAAAGGAAGAATCTCGCCCCTACCGGAAGAAATGCTTGAAAAAAAACTGCACGCTAAACACTTTTTAGATTAGAAAAAGTTCCCCAATCCGGGGAGGAAAAAGTCTTAAAAGAAACACTGGTGTCGCGCTTAGCCACTACCCGAAGAATTGCATTAAAGAAATTGCAAGAAAACCACTTTTTATATTAGACACATTAATTAGGCGGTAATTTTATTATAGAGTATCGATGAAGAAATTTCTTTTGAGTTGGGGAGGGGGGGCTCAGACGTTCTTAAGCGGGGATGGGGCTTCGCCCCTACCCGAAGAATTGTATGCAAGAAACTCTTCACAGCAAACCATTTAGATTAGACAAAATTGCCTTTTTATTCAATGTTTACTCGAGAATCAATGACGTCATATTACTGTGTGCACTCTCCGGCTTGAGATTATTTTCTACTCTATGCTCTACTCTATGCTAAATGTGACGACGTCATACTTCGTTTTTCGAATTACTGCGAATGTTTTTAATTTGCTTGTGTTTTCTCTAGAGCGTTCTTGTCATACAGATAGATACATAGATAGATAGATAGATACATACATAGACAGACAGCGAAACTATTATTATTAACGAGAAAATTTTCGGGGGCGGCGGTAGAATTTTCTAGGAGAGGGCGGACACTGGAAAAAGTATATAATTATATTTCGTTGAATGGGACGGTAGACATGTTTTGGAGTGTGTGGGGGGGGGGGGAATGGGGGGGGGGCGAAGCCCCCTCCTCCCAAGTAAAGTTGCCTGAAAGAATGCGACTTTTGTCAAGAATGAGATTAGGTACATGGTTTAGGGATATGCCTATGACTATATTTTGTATAAATTAAAGTACCGAGAAAATAGACAGCACTATCAACCTAGCGCCCGTTGTATCTTTCCTCAACGGGCCATTTTTCTCGTATATATATAATTCTCTTCTTGGAGACCTTAAAAAACCAAGCTGTAAGCGCGCCTAGCAGTCCCCTCTCTTCCTCTCTAGGCATATCCCTACCACCTCACCCCCACATGGTCTGGTGAGCTGTGGTTCACGCTAAATGTTTATAATCGTAAAGCCGGGTTTAGTGACGGCTATTGGGGGCAGATAATTTAGTTTGAAACGATTTTAAACTTATGGGAGGTAACTAAGAGGAGGCTGCTTTCACGGAAAGGGGGGGTGTAGAGTAGGAGTTGGGGGAAAGGAGGGGGGGGGGGTTGTCCTTTACGACCTACTGATAGTGTTTCAAAGCAAATATTTTCAGTGGCAGCGTTTGTATTGTCAAATTCACAAATTGTGAATTACTGAAAAGTAGAAAAAAAAACAACTAAATAGCTGCATATGATAAGTAAATAATGGCTCGGTCTTTGGGTCAGTGGAGGAACTGGAATGAAATTTTCACCACATAAAAGCATTGTTTCCCCCCCCCCCATATATATATATATATATATATATATATATATATATATATATATATATATATATATATATATATATATATATATATATATATATATGTATATATTTAGGCTAATCTACTAAATTTAATTTAAATCATTTCCTAATTTACTAATATGACCTATTTCATTACAAGTTATATCATTAAAATGGGACGGAGTGGTCTAGCGGTAGAGAGCTGGACTGCTAACCCGTAAGTCTCGAGTTCAAATGGGTTCAAGTCAGTAGACCGTCCCTGAGTCCACATAAACTCTGATTGGTACCTAACACACGAAAGGGAAAGTAAAGGCGGCTGGGCATAGTGCTGACCACACTATCTCTTCATATGCCGAGGTCACAGAAACAAGTGAACTCTACTTCACTTGCCCCATAGACCGTCAGGTTTGAAAGGGAAACTTACTTTATATCATGAAAAAAGAAATCACAAATAAAAAATGCTCTGATTTCGTGCAAGATATACTCGTGTTTTAAAAAAAAAATTGTATACCTGATTTGTACGTTGTTATACTTTTATTTTTAATATCTCACTTATACCCGACTGAAATTGAAAAAAAAATAGTAATGAAAGGCAAACCTGTCAAAAGTATTTAAACAAGGAGGTTTGATACGTGACGTAGTTTCCCGTGTTTGTTTTATTCTTGTGTTTTTCTGCATTTGTGTCATTTTAGTATAACCTAATTTAATAATAAGACAAAATTGCTTTTTATATTGCTTAGTACAAAAATATTACAATTATTATTTCAATACGGGCAATAAGTTATGGAAGATATTTGAAGGGTTCCCCATCTTAGCAACTCACGTAGTTTTTTTTTTGTCTATTCAATAAAATAATGTGTGTTAGTTACTGTAGAATAACACTGATGTTGTAGATATTTTTTAAAAAATCCCTTTGTTCCATCAGGGTGCAAAGAAAATTATTTTGTTGGTTTGATTAGATTTTGTGCTCCCTAGACAGCCTTGCCCCCCCCCCCCCCTACTCCCCCCACCCGAAAAAAAATTGAGGGTTCTGACGGCATGGTATTTTTTCTCTTGCACATTTCGCTGATAATTTTCCACAACTGCCATTGTCAGATGGACACGAGCATTTGTCGACATTCCGTGAAACTTAAAATGTTCAGCTGAGTCTGAAGATACCGTAACTCAGTTTAAAGCTTAGATTAATCCAAACTGGAAAATAGGGTTTGTGAAAACAACCATTTAAAAAAAATAACTAGTGAAACTTAACATTTGCATAAATCAAGAAAATTTAAATTATTTGTCCATGTCTAATGTATTATTTGTATTTAACTGAAAGGCTGCAGCTTCTTAATGATGAAGAAATTAATGTTTAATTTTGCATTGTTTGGTGTTATTATTGAGTTTCGCTTGGATCTTGCATGACTTCTCTTGCCAAACCAAATCAATAACAGCGTAATTAACGTCTTTTAAAATATTTTACACGACTGCAATTATGAAGAGTCTACTTTTATATAATGGAAATTGATCTAGCTTGTTTGGGCTTATTAGTAGTAAAATATAATTTTATTTGTAATTGAATATATGAGCATTGCATGGCGTTTCTAAAATTGCTTTTAAGACAACGGCTGTCATTATTTGTGCCTGGTCTTTCTTTTTTTCATCACACTAGAGTGTATGTAACAGTGTAACAAAATAATAAATAAATCCAAACGTATATGTGTTGTTGTATAAATATATAGGGCCTATATATATATATATATATATATATATATATATATATATATATATATATATATATATATATATATATATATATATATATATATATATATATAAATATATATATATATATATATATATATATATATATATATATATATATACTGAAACTTTTTTATCGGCTAAGAGCTTCTGGCTTGTTTAAATTCACACCTTACATGGCTATAGACATTTGCAGTCTGGCCGCAGTGTTTCTTTACTGTGTAATGACAAATGTTTAGAGCCGCTAATATTGCAAATACCCCATAGAAAACTCTTTCAAAGGTCTGGCGGTATTTTACAGCTAAGTCTGTGTAAATATTTTTCTTGTTAACTTGTTTGACGATATAATGTCTCAAAAATATATTGAGAGACCCTGGTTATAATGGTTCGGAGCTGTCTCTATTCTCTCTCTGTCTCTGTCCCTATTATCCTTCATCGATCTCTCGCTCGCTCTATCTCTGTATGTGGGCGTATTTCGATCACACACACGTAGACACAAGTAGTTAAGGTTAGTTTGAATCAAGTTGATTTAATAATTTTAATAACAACTAATTCTTAGGGACAACGTAATATAATACTTCTAATGTATTTCAATCTCAATCCTTTTTTGCCGTTCACTTAGTTTGTTAAATACATCCCTCTTTCCTCCCGCCTTTAACATACTCCCTGTCTCTAAACAAGTGGCTTTTAATGTTACCCTTGTTCATTCCGCACAACAACGTTTACATAAAACAAACCCGAACTCGACACCGTCTCACAAAACAAAATGGAGGGTTACACACATACACCCGCACACCCACACCCACCCTTACGCACGCATACACGCATATAGTTTACAATATTACGTACCACATAACACCATTCAAATATTTCACAGCACCCCTTTTTCTTATCGTTTGTCAGTTGAAGTTGATTATGTTTAGGTATCAATATTTTTGCTTGTCTGGAAGATGTTTAGAAAAGAAGGAAGGTTAAATCTTTATTTTCAATGAGCCGTAGTAAACGAAAAATACCGTTGTCGCTTTTCAAAGGTGCTACAATCATCTTGGCTTCTATGGTACACTATTATGTGTACATATTGCAATACCAGACATCTTAACGTGATAATATAAACTGCGTCTCAAAAAACACTACATAGCTTGCGAAATCATTCCTTGAATTCTATATTTAACCACACTTTTATGTTTTTTACTATAAAAAGATTCTTCTAAGAACAGGTAGGCCTATCCCTGCATGAATCATGTTATGAATTATCCGGTTTCTTCTTACTGCTACCTTCTCTCCCCAGCCCCTCTCATTCACGTAGTATAAATCAGCAGACGATATTTCTTAGCTACAGATATGATAGAGTAATCTGCCAGTACAGTTGTGTTTAGCTGGCAATTAAAATAACAAATGGCGACCTAGCTACACTGAGACAACAACATTCTGTAATGGCTGTTTTATAATACAATTACGCTTTTTGTTCTTATTTAAATTATATTTTACAAAACGCATAATTTATAAAATCAAGTCCAGTGAACTAAAAGAAATATACAAAGCTAGATTCAATAGTTTACCTGTGTTTCGATTGCTTGTCTGATTTTGTCATATGTAAATAATTTTAATGTACTTGTTCTTGCTAAAAACATGGGAAAATACTTTTAAAAAAGTATATTTGCACTATGAATGTTTTTATAATATTATAAAAAGTATAAGCTCTTCTTATAATATGAATTCAAGTTAATCTAAATCTATAATAGGCTACGTTCGCACTTCTCTCTCTCTCTCTCTCTGTCTGTCCGCAAAATATTTTCGCCGAACATAAATTCAGAATCTACAGCGATATATCGAGAACTTTTTACGGACTTTTGTTGAAAATAATATGTTAGATGTTTTAAATGTATAACCACAATTTTATTTAAAGAAGAAAAATAAAAAATAAAGGCGTATTCGAATAAAGAGAAACAGTATTATTTAGGCAACCGGAAAAGTGTATAAACTTGGGACAAGAACGCATTTAACAATGAAGGTCGCTTATTGTTTACACTAAAACACTAAAACAAGAGCACGAAACTGATGACGTCATCTTCCGAGTATAGAATTTTAAAAAAATGAACTATTTCATTCAAATATGATTTAGAGCTATGTACGCTATGAAATGTAGACTATACGATACGATATTCTCGGCCTAAACTTAAAAATTGATCTATTTGGATTCTAGATCTAGAGATTCTAGATCTAGGCTAGATCTAAATCTACGCAAAAACTACACTTAGACGCTACGTCGCTAAGATCTATTCTAGATCTAGATTAAGACTCTAGATCTAGGTTAAGGTTAAGGTTAAGGTTAAGGTTAAGGTTAATGTTAAGGTTAAGGTTAAGGTTAAGGTTAAGGTTAAGGTTAAGGTTAAGGTTAAGGTTAAGGTTAAGGTTAAGGTTAAGGTTAAGGTTAAGGTTAAGGTTAAGGTTAAGGTTAAGGTTAAGGTTAAGGTTAAGGTTAAGGTTAAGGTTAAGGTTAAGGTTAAGGTTAAGGTTAAGGTTAAGGTTAAGGTTAAGGTTAAGGTTAAGGTTAAGGTTAAGGTTAAGGTTAAGGTTAAGGTTAAGGTTAAGGTTAAGGTTAAGGTTAAGGTTAAGGTTAAGGTTAAGGTTAAGGTTAAGGTTAAGGTTAAGGTTAAGGTTAAGGTTAAGGTTAAGGTTAAGGTTAAGGTTAAGGTTAAGGTTAAGGTTAAGGTTAAGGTTAAGGTTAAGGTTAAGGTTAAGGTTAAGGTTAAGGTTAAGGTTAAGGTTAAGGTTAAGGTTAAGGTTAAGGTTAAGGTTAAGGTTAAGGTTAAGGTTAAGGTTAAGGTTAAGGTTAAGGTTAAGGTTAAGGTTAAGGTTAAGGTTAAGGTTAAGGTTAAGGTTAAGGTTAAGGTTAAGGTTAAGGTTAAGGTTAAGGTTAAGGTTAAGGTTAAGGTTAAGGTTAAGGTTAAGGTTAAGGTTAAGGTTAAGGTTAAGGTTAAGGTTAAGGTTAAGGTTAAGGTTAAGGTTAAGGTTAAGGTTAAGGTTAAGGTTAAGGTTAAGGTTAAGGTTAAGGTTAAGGTTAAGGTTAAGGTTAAGGTTAAGGTTAAGGTTAAGGTTAAGGTTAAGGTTAAGGTTAAGGTTAAGGTTAAGGTTAAGGTTAAGGTTAAGGTTAAGGTTAAGGTTAATGTTAAGGTTAAGGTTAAGGTTAAGGTTAAGGTTAAGGTTAAGGTTTAGGTTTAGGTTTAGGTTAAGGCGAAGGCGAAGGCGAAGGCGAAGGCGAAGGCGAAGGCTAAGGCTAAGGCTAAGTTTAAGGTTAAGGTTAAGGCTAAGGTTAAGGTTAAGGTTAAGGTTAAGCAGGAGCAGGAGCAGGAGCAAAGGATATATAGGAAAATACTCCCCCCACCTGGGGGATGCGGAGGCGAGCCTGGTACAACGAGATATAGCAAAATACTCCCCCACCTGGTGGTGGTGGGGAGCAGGTGGGGCAGCCTGGTACAACGAGATATAGTAAAATACAGGTGGGGGAGTAGGTCAGTAGGTCAGGTGAGGGGGGTGACCTTGTGACGTAATCACCACAGGTGACCTAGTTACGTAATCACCAACGGTGACCTAGTTACGTAATTTTAATGAGATTTTAATGAGTTTTTAATGAGTTTTTTATTATTTTTTAATGAGTTTGTTTCCATTAACTTGTTACGTAATTTGTTTTTATTTTGTTTTTAAATTTTAATTAGTTTTTAATGAGTTTGTTTTTTAATTATTTTTTTATTCGTTTTTAATTCGTTTAAATTTTTAATTAGTATGATTTTAATTTTTTAAATTTTTAAATTTTAATTTTTAATTTTTATTAACTAGTTACGTAATTTGATTATTTGTTTGATTTTAATTAATTATTTTTTAATTGGTTTGAATTTATTTGTTTGTTGTTTTTAATTAGTTTGTTTTTATTAATTTTTAATTAGTTTAATTTTTTAAATTTAAATTTTTTAATTTTAAATTTTAAATTTATTTTGATTTTAAATAGTATAATTATTATTAGTTTGATTTTTAAATTTTAATTAATTTGATTTTAATTTTTTAAATTTTTTAATTTTTAAATTTTTAAATTTTATTTTTAAACTTTATATTTTAATTTGTTTAATTGTTGTTTATTTGTTGTTTATTTGTTTGGTTTAATTCATTTTATTTGTTTGTATGTTTTTTAATTTTTAAATTCTCCACCACAACGAACGTGTACAAAAATAGAAAATTCTTTCTGTATAACAACCATTAACGGCATCTGCTAGTCATTAACAACACCTGACACGCATCAATCCGCCAGCAAAGTTTTCCCTGGGTCCCTGGTAGACAGGGACCGCGCATTGATGAATGGCTTTTCTCTGTTGGTTTGACAGCCGCGGTTGATTTATGGCATAGATAACTCATAGGTAAACAATATCATGGTTACAACAAAAGCGACCCTTATTTTATTTACATGAAAGAATGTTTTCCAAAAAGTGTCACCATGCGGTTGTCATTTTCGCAGCGGGTTTTATTTTTAGTGCACCCCGTGCGCTCTTGTTTACATTTTAAAAGACGTGTCGCGTGTCGTCCTCACGTGTCTTCCCTAATAGAGAAACGAGAGGAAAGACAACTGTTCTAAAATGTTTACAGCCACGAGTAACGTCCCTTGTGAAAAAAACTCTCGTCAGAATCCTTAACTAAACATTCAATTTCTTTAACAAATTAAAAAATAATTTAGGAAGACAATGGTTAACAACATTAGCCGCCACCGTTTTTGTTTTCTGTGACGACAAGGCACAATACACTTTTAGTATTTTATGTCTCAAGTAGAGGGGTGGGATATTTTGTCTTTGTAAGCGTGTTGTAAACAATGGGTAGAGGAGGCGATTACTAAGTAAGAGAGGAGAGAACGTGGTTTGCGTCGCGATATTTGAAAACATGGCGATGTTTAACCTCAACGAAAAAAAGAAAATAAAACTAGAAGGAAGACGAATACATATCTTAGTCTTGCAGCCGATTACCTTCCCATGTTCGCTATAGTATTACAGTTTTCATCAAACTTCTTTTTGACTTGAACTTCTTTAATTTAAGAAGGTTTACTTATACATAATACATTACGTCTAATTACAATTTTTTTTATTTTTACCATTCAATGTATTTTGTTTTTCTATATCTTGAATTGTCATCTTAATTTTTGATCACCTTAGTAAAAATTTGCTTTAGATTATAAACTTCAAGTTTAAAAAAACAACAACGTTATAGTACGTCGTGTCAAATGACACACCGTTTAAAATGTCTACATTTAAATTTCAACAAAATAATGAAGTAAAAACTAAATATGATATGACGTTAGCATACATATCATTCAATCAAATCACTCTAAAGTACAAATCAATAATTTTGATTGATTAAGGGTCTGGGTGAGTTATTTTAATTCGGGTGCCCAGGGAAGGTTTTGAGTTGGTTGGGACAGAGTTTATACAAGAGTCGGTGAAGTTTTCACCAAGGTTGGTTTCGAAGTTGGTACATGCATGTTTTGGAATTGTTAGGGGCCGAGCCTATACTAGGGTCGGTGAAGTTTCCTTTACTCCTACTCCTGCTCCCCCTTTACCAACCTGCTCCCCTTCACTCAACCTGTTCACCCTTCACCCACCTGCTCACCCCCTCACCCATGTTACTATAATCGAGTATGTATTGAACGTTTGTTAAGTATTTTGCTATATCTCGTTGTACCAGGCTCGCCTCCGCATCCCCCAGGTGGGGGGAGTATTTTCCTATATATCCTTTGCTCCTGCTCCTGCTCCCCCATGCGACCCAAAAGGGACCTTATATACTACTTATATACATTTGAAATCAAAGGGGCATTTGTAAGTATTTTAGACATGAATGCAATACTGGCTACAGTAAAATAACCCAGCAGGAATGCATACAGATCAAAGCAGGAGCTCTCATTTAGGGATTGCATGAAAGAAATATCACTTCAAGACATGTTCGTTGGATTAGGAAGTTTACTTCAACCCCACATTATGAACACAAGTTGATAACTCAAACAAGTATAACCCATGACGTGTGCGCAATGTGGAAGAGAAGAGACTAAGAACTATTATATGAAAATAAGGGAAACTCGGGATATAGACATGCTTTTCAATCAATTTTAATTAGTTGAAACTTTTAAAATAGAATTAAATTTGTAGAAAAAAATTTAACAGAGACAATGTGTGTATAATGGGGCAGAATATGTGTACTTTATAAATTCAGATGCGTTTTTTTTTTTTTTGAGAAATCGAATGTAGCTTAAAGTACTACTTTCGATAACCGTAAATTAGTCAAAATGAGCTAGAAGGCAAATGACCAAATCTTTTACTAATATTTTACTAATAATATTTTATTTTTTCCATCTGAAAAAAAAAATTAAGTTGTAGGCTTTTAAAAAAACGAAAGTAGAAGTTTAAAAATTCCGTTTACCGCAAATTGCTGAAAAGTTGACACAGAACTACACATTTGATATAATACTGTTATATGAAATTTTATCAACCTAGCTTTAACGGTACTCAAGTTTTCTTGTTCACATACCGACATACAAAAACACACACACAGAGAGACACACAGACACACACCCACAGAGAAACACACAGATACACAAACACAGACATACGGACAAATTGTAAAATTAAGTTTTACTGACTCGGGTAGGGTAAAACTTGCAAAAATCTCAATTTCGGTTTTTCACACGACTACAATACTTCCTTTTCACTATGAATACAAGAAAGTGAAAAGGCAATTGTTGTGGAAAGTTTAAGCAGCCAAAATGATAAAAACAAATCAATTAACAATTTAGCTTCCGCAAAACGTAGCCTACGTTTTATGGATAACTTTTGCTTTTTCGTCCGCAAAAGCAGAACCTTTTGTTATTTAACTGTCAAAGTAACTTTTGTAAATATCAGTACAGTGGCTAAAATAGTATATTTAATTATAAACATGAGATGATAAAAGTGAAAATAAAAAAAAAATGATTCTCCAAACAGATATGAATACAAGCAATTAAAAAGAACACATAAACTTGATTCAAATTTTGTTGGATAAATGGCCGACATTCAGTCCGGACTTTTTTTTGGAGGTAAGTTCATACATAATTTTTAAAGGCACATCTATCTACCTATATTCTACTAAACTCAAGGTATATGTATTTGTTTTTGTGTGTGTGTGTGTGTTTGTTTATTTTATTCAACGGGCCATTTATCTAGTAAATTTTTTAACGTTTCGGTGTGGAACTTGAAACGTCAGCTCAGGATTTTAGCATTAAAACATCCATAAAGTTTATAGAAAAAATAAAGGCGATATGAAAACTGGTTTATTTTCATTGATAAGAGAAAAATTGAGGTCCCCTAAAACCCGTCCAGCCCCTCCAATTTTGTCCTCACTCTTGATTTTAAGTACGTGCCGTGTTATTGTTTTAGTTCTTATTAATTTAGTACTTGTAAACATATAACTAAACGATTATTCAAAGATCACACAGTTAAAACATACGTCGGTGACAGGACGAATGATCTCAGGACAAATGATCTAAGGACAAAGATCTCAGACAAAATATCTCACGGACAAATGATCTCAGGACAAATGATATCAAGACAAATGATCTCAAGGACAAATTATATCACGGACAAAAGACACCAGAACAAAATATATCAGGACAAATGATACCACGGACAATTGATTTCAGACAAAATATCTCACACCTAAATTTTAATAATGTAGTTGATGTTTTTAGTTTATCTTTTTTTTTTGTATTGATTGTCATATGGTTTTGTTTACTATGTTTAAAATTGTTTGAAGCCCTATATAATATTTGTAAAAAATGTTTGCCGTATAAATTTGTCATATTGCAATAAACATTTTTAAGTTAGTATTAGTAATATAGTATACGAAGAATAAAGAATTTTTTTTCGAAAGCCATCGTAGGTGGGCTTTACAAACATGAGACAATCCTACCATGTCAAGTGGACGAAACTAGATTAAGAGGATGAAATAACAACAAAGACACACCTTCGTGTCAAGGTGGCCGCCCGCTTTGATAGCAGAGACATGCCTTAAGGGAAAGTTATCCACCCTTCATGCACAATACAACTATCATCTAAAGTCAATAGTTATGCGTCGGTCACACCTTAGTGATCAGGTGACAAATGCTTATTTAAACAAACAGCGGTCATCGATGAGCTGAGTTTGTCGTAGTGTGCATCAAACAGAGCAGTATTAGTGGTGATTACTCAGCTATGGCGTCTTTCGCTACCTCGCAGAAAGGTTTTCGGACATTAGTTTCTGGTGAATTTTTGTTTGCAGACAAAGAGATTTGGAAATGTGAATTTAAGGCATGTCGGACAAGAGTTTACACAATAGATGGGAGAGGTGTGATCATATTGATGTACATGCCAGCAAAGAGACGTAAACGTTATGTTTGTGTTGATGATGCAATAAAAACATTAGTTTAACGTTACAAACCTGGAGACCAGTTCACATTTGTGAAAATATTTCGCGTGTTTTGAACCTTTATGTTGTAAAACTACCGTTACTTTATTTGTTTTATACATTATCATTTATTAAACTTTCAGGCTTAAGGAGTAAGTTTGTTATAACTTTTACTTTTTCAAATCAAATGCTACTACACATTTAAATAAATCTTTTGATGGTTTGTTAGGTTTAACAAATTCATTTTATTTACAATTAATACGTAAAAAAAGTAAACAAAACCATATTAACTGTCAATAAATAAAGTTAAAAAACAACTAAAATCATCGTACTCACTATTACGATTTCGCTGTGAGATATTTTGTTCGAGATCATTTGTCCACGATATCATTTGTCCTGATATATTTTGTCCTGGTATCTTTTGTCCTGAGATCATTTGTCCTGAGATCATTTGTCCGTGAGATATTTTGTCTGAGATATTTTGTCTGAGATCATTTGTCTGAGATCATTTGTTATGGAACCCATACGTCTTACATTTTAAAGCTTGGTATTTTAACGGGACAACGTGGCCTAGGAGTAAAAAAACTGGACCGCTATCCTGAAAGACTCGAGTTCGAATCTGGGTTCAAATCAGAAGAATTTCTGTGAGTCCACGTAGTAGGTCTGGACCAAGTACCGACCAAACTAACCCTTCATATGCGGAGGTCTCTGAAATGGGAGAACTTCATTTGATCCGCCCTATGTGTCTTGGGCACGACTGGAAACGACAAGGATGATGATGATACTAAACTTTGCTGTTTATATAGCCTGGGGTAAATAACCTAATCTGCAGCTACGTTTTCGAAATACTTACCCCTTATTATAACTGGTATATACAATTTTCCTTCAGAACGGAATGTAAACAAAGCAAGAGTTAACCTCACTAAACTTTCTAGTATAATATTATATAAGAGTTAGTGGTATTGCACCTTCATGAAATCGGGATTTAGAAATATTTAATTGATTAACACTTACATTTTTACTTTCTCGTATGCGAAGTAAGGAGGAAGTATTGTAATCGCGCAAAAAAAATTGAGGTTTTTACAAATCACAACGTTTTACACGAAAACGAAAAACAACATTACGGTAATTTTGTCCGTATGTCTGTGTGTGTGTATGTATGTGTGTATGTGTATATTTCTGCTATCACAATAACTAGGTTACCGTTACAGCTAGGTTGATGAAATGTGTAGTTCTGCATCAAATTGTTAGCGATTTCCGGAAGTGGAACATATTCTACTTTTACTACTTAGTTTTTCAAAAGCTATTACTTGAGTACTGTTAAAATAATGTAGTTAAATTTCACATATAAAAGATCTTATTTTCTGCATTCTTTCAAATTTTGCGTAATTTCCGTTAAACGGAAGTAGTAATTGACGCTATTTCCGATTTCTCAATAAAAAGGAAATGTACTAATTACTTTTATTTCCACACTATTATACACATATTTTTTCCCGTTCATTTGGTGCGCAATTCTTTCTACGAGATTTTATTCCATTTTAAAAGTTTAAGTAATTAAAAATGGATTAAAAATCATGTCTTTATCCCGAGTTACCATTCCCCGTATTGTTATTTAAGAACATTCGAGAAAGTTTAGGGGACTTCACTCCCGGTTTATTTTAGATTGATTAGAAAATTGAAAAGACGATTGCGTCCCTAATGGATGTACAATATAATCGGGTAGAATAAAAATTGCGCACTAAATAAACGTAAACAATATATGTCTAATAGCGCGAAAAATAAGTAATTAATAAAGAATTTTTTTTTAAAGTTCATAAAGACAACTAATTAAATCACTTTTTAATTCACAATGCGTTATCATGAAAGTAGAAGTAATATGTTTTCAGGAATAGGAAATAGCGTAAAATAATACTTTGGATCAGAAGATGTTATTTAAAAATTGGCAGATTCAATGGAATAAAAATGTATAGGCCTACCTACCTACATTTCAAAGTAGCGTGCCCTCATCGCCAGGGGTCAATTTTATGTCATGGACATTTTGGAATGATAAATCAGTATGAGTATTACAGAGACACCACGCCCACGGTCGTTTCTATTTCTGTCCACGGGTGACTACAATGTGAATTTTTGACTCCGCTAAGAACTGAGCACAGTAAACTAAGCAGTCAAGAGAAACCGAGTTTACACGCCTTATTTTAGTCTAGTTCTTATGCCATTTTATTTTCTCCCTTTGATCTTTGATTATTATATATGCAATTGATGTTCATGTCTTTGATGCTGTGTAAAACTATAAAACAAATTATTATTACTTATTTAAATGTTTAAAACAATTGAATTTTTAAAAAAACTGTTTGAGGACTGTATAGATATAGATGTTTGAAAGGGAAGAATGTTTGCTTTGATGTGTCTCGTTGTAATAACATAACTTTTCCGATTGCTTAAAATTTTGTATCATTGTAATTCTCTGTAATCACAAATTTATTTCAGCTCTACTTAAAAACCCAAACAGGTTATCGATATTTTAGAACACAGAAATAGAGTAAAGTACAACTTCTGTTTATTGGAGGTCAATAAAATTGAAAGTAATCTAAGTTAAACTACCTGTAACACAGCTCATGTTATAGTCTTCACCCGGAAAAATACCATTCGTGATTACCGGAAATCGTAAAATTTGACCAAATAAGTATGCGCATACAATGTGTTACTAATATCTGAAATGCCATCCAGCTCATCTAAACTGTAATCAAGTTTTGGACTTTTCAGAAACAAAAAAGTAAAGTAAGTATCACACCGGTTACCTGAAATCGTTCGAAAGTTTAAAAACAAAACTGCAAATTTGATATGATACCTACACATAAAATTGTGTCTATGTAACTGAAACGGTACTCATACTTTCGAGTTTACAGACACACACACCCACACACATACAGTGAAAGTGCAGAGCCAAGTTTATTCGTGTCAATGATGCATAAAACGCCTAGGTTTTATAAATCTGGGGAACGGCGTGTTCCAGATGCGTAGCAAGAAAGGGGAGGGGTTCGGTAGGGGTGGCCGCTCCTGATAGCTAACCTTGGGGGGGGGGGGGGAGGGATGGAAAAATATTTAAAGCTCAATTTAGGCTGCAGCTTTTAATTATTAACTGCCAAAGAAAGTTTAAAACTGTATATACTGAGTTAACTGATTTATTGTGTAACTTTAAAACATATTCTTATGAAATAATGACCGACAAAAATATTTATCCAGGTTTTTCTAATTTAGGGGGGGGGGGGTCGTTTTTCGCCGAACAAAATTGGAAGGATTTACCCTGGATTGGTAAGTAGATAAACAATTTAAGACTTAGATTAGAAACCAATTGTATTATCGCGATATGTATAATTCCAGTAGTCAATGTTAATAAATGACGAGAATAGTTCTTTGTACAATTGTTACGATTCTCTCAATTTCAACGTGAGAGATCGGATTCGTTTACTTGATTGCATTACATCTTGCTTGTATCACTGTGTTAAAGATAAATAAATGTCACGTATTCTTCCATCGCTATCCGGATAGTAAATTAGTATACAGTCAGTCAAAGCTGTTTTATATGCACACCCAAGAAACATTCTGACAACATCCGATCGTTAATCAGTCGTTTGTGTGTCTTGACCTCCGCCGAAACCTGAGACTGACTTAGCGAACCTCTTGGGTTCGATCGAAGCCATGTTAAGAACTACTGCGCAAAACTCTTGATTTTCCTGCCTCCCCATCTCTCTTTCAAACGGTTTCCTTCGTGACATTTTTGGTCTCCTTCTCTTCCTCTTTCCCCGTGGACTACACCAGCACCTGCGTAGTGACGTTATTTACTGTCTTTTTACTTTCTCGTATATACGTAGTATAGAGAAAGTATTGTAATCGTGCAAAAAAAAATCGAGATTTTTACAAATCTCGACGTTTTACACCTCACTGATACGGAAAAACATAATTTTGCAATCTTGTCCGTATGTCTGTGTGTGTGTGTGTCTGTGTGTGTGTCTGTGTGTCCGTGTGTAAACACGATAACTTGAGTACCGTTACAGCTAGGTTGATGAAATTTCATATATAAGTATTATATCAAAATCGTAGATCCGTATCAGCTTTTGAGCGATTTCCGACAACCGGAAGTGGTACTTTTTCTACTTTGAATTTTTCAAAAGCCTATAACTTGAGTACTATTTCAGATAGATAAATGAAATTTCACACGTAAGTAAAAGATCTAATTCTCTACCTTCTGTTTAATTTTGAGTAATTTCCGTTGACCGGAAGTAGTAATTTACGCTACTTCCGATTTCTCAAAAAACTAATGTAAATTTATTAAGTACTAATACTATTGCGCACTATTATACACACCTTTATTAGGCGTTCGCTTGGTGCGCAATTGTTTTTTACTGAAATTCTATTCTATTTTTAAAAGTTTCAGTATTTAAAATGGATTAAAAATCATAACTATATCCCCAGTTACCATCCCCTGTTGTTTTATATAAGAATATTCGAGAAAGTTTAGGGGAGATCACTACCGGTTTATTTATATTGTGCCCTAACCCTAACCCTAACCAACAGCTTTTCGTTGCTCTTATTTCTCTCCATTTTTTTAACTTAGCTCTGAGCAGGGGCGTAGCGAGGGGGGGGGGGCGGGGTGCGGACCGCACCGGGTGACACCATTTAGGGGGGGGGAAGTGACACCAAGGCAAAAAATAGCAAAATATATAGAGAAAAACTCGAGTGGGGGTGCAAATAGAAAGTTTGAAGGGGGGGGTGCAAATCGAAAACTTGAGGGGGGTGCAAATCGAAAGTTTGGGGGGGGGTGCAAATCGAAAATTTGAAAGTAGTTTGTCCCTGGGAAGGGTCTCTATGCCTCTGGGGGGGGGGGGGTGACACCATTAAGGTCCGCACCGGGTGACACCCGACCTCGCTACGCCACTGGCTCTGAGCCATACCTAAAAAAAGACTTCACATTTAACTACAGATCCTAAATTGCAGCTTTAACCGTGCATTTCAATTCTACATTCTCTTAGAATGTTAAAACACATTTTATTGCTGCTTCTTCAACCAGTACCATTTGTTTTGCATTTGTTTTTGACTATGCGCGAGAAGGCCGCGCACATCTGCATTGGATTTCATTGTGTTTCGTCTAGGTTGTTTCATTATACAATCCACCAGTCAACGAAATACCCATCTCGTATTTAAATGTGTACAATAAATGATTTGATAATTTGTATGTCCCTTGTATGAACTTATTATAATAAACTTATAATCCAACTATGTACCATATCATAATAGAGACTGTTTCAAAGATATAACACAAAAAGACTGGCCTTAATGAATTAGCGCGTGCTACACACTACCTTGTAAATTTAGATGAGGATTTGTGTTAGTCTGACATAACTAATTTCTTTTTAAATGACAACGCACCCTAAGGTAAATTCAGTTGGCGTCAAGTAAAGATTTGGGAACGAAAATCAAAAGCCGTAATTATTAATCTATTCCGGACTGTCGCACACACATATATAAATGTCAACAATGCCTATGCTATATTTCTCGGATTAGTTGTCGGGGCACGGGTTTATCTACACAACCCCAGGGTTGTACGTTAATCACTCACCGTAATATCACCGTTTATCACTTACTACCAAAGTATCAGCGACATAGAAGGGCGCTCTTGTGAGCCCCCCCCCCCCCATTTCACTACCGCAGGGCACCGATACGGCCCTAAGTATAATCAGCAAAGGTCGTGTGCCGCATTGTCGATATTGAAGGGTGCTCCTTAAAACTTACGTAGGCTCGGAGTGCTCACAGCATAGCGCATGGCGCAAAATCGCAACCTGCCGGAATGAAGTCAGACACGCCGGATTAGGTTTAGTGAACGACTATAATGACCCATTCTATCTATAGTCTAACACACTGTTTAAAACGAACATATGCAATATAGACAAATAAAGACAAACAGTAACACAGTTTTTGACTTAGCTCGACAATGAAAACACGTCTTGTCTGCTAGCCACGATATCCAAAAGAAAAGACGCGTGAGAAGGACGCTTGGAAACCGTATAGGGGTGGGGTTGGGGGCGTGGTGTATGCAGGAGGGGGGTTGGTTAAGTGAAATATATCTGTTCATTCAAGCCATCGGGTGCCCGTGTACCAAATTTAAGTATTAGTCGCGTTTAAGTGCTAAGGCGATTTTTAAAATTGTGGCAAAACCGAACGGCGGTTACACAAAAGTCCTTTTTTAAGTCATGCCCACTCTTGTTAAAGTGTTTGGCCACAGGAAGACGGTCTTCATTGTTGATTGATCGCATTTAGTGAGCGAATCTAAAACTAAAAAAATGTTTTTTGCAGAGACCTCCGCTGGACTGTTCTAATCAACTTCCTAAAGGTTCATGCGATCGGATGAACGGTGTCAAACCGGCGGGGTCGAGTCGGTAAAGCTCATGGTTGCTAAACCGAAAAGTCTCGAGTTCGAACCCTCGGGCAGATGAGGCTCGTTAGCTGGGGACAGTCACTCTTCTAGGAGAGACAACTCCAAAATCCAACAATTGCTGCCTTGTAGTTTGTTCTTGGTTGGACAAAGGCTATGGAAGCAAATTCATATAGACTCTTATATGAAAATACTGATTTTTTGAGTGAAGCTGGCGTCTTGTATGGTAAGACTGGTCTGTTGAAAGAGGCTAGTTTCTTGAAAGTTAAAACTGATTTTTTTTGGAAGACTGGAATATTTTTTTGTGTTTACTCAAATGACATTATTTTGTTGCTTAACAGCTTGATATTGCAAGCTAAGTTTAAACAGCCTTTCACCTCTTTTGTAGCATACGTAAATACAATTTCAGATCATGTGATTTAAGTTTGATCTGTAGTACTGTAGCATGCTAATTACTTACTAAGCCTAAGTTTTAATGTGCTGACATTTAAGCATGCTTGCTATTTATTAAACTGAATGGCCGTCTAAATATTAACTAGAATATAGTTTAACATTTGAATTTAAGTTCCAAGTAGTGTTATTTTGTCGTTTATCATGTTGGAAAAACATTTTTTAGCCTACAGTATAAAACATATCTTAACACAAAGATAATACATCTTGAAAGTGGTTTTGTAAAAAAAAACAGGTCTACTATAGCCGAGATTGTTGCGTAGAAAAATATTTTAAAATCTACAAAAGCTATAGTTTGAAAGGTAGGCAAACATTCACACTACTTCCATTACTTACTGCCCTTCTTTAAAATAGGTATGCCCACGAAGCTCATTTAAATAGTTTTGTACTATCTATATTAAAAAGCAATTGATTCTCTGAATTGTTATTTAAATAAGACGTAATAAACAATGGTATAGCTATAAAAATCATTTTTTTTCAAAATTGATATTATAAAAGCCAAAAATGAAAAAAATAAACATAACGCGAGAAACCATTCACGAATCTTATATATTTTTGACCAGCATATATCGTTGTGGCCATGATTATTTCTAACCCAAGATGAGTTTGGACTAAATTTGTCTGGTTTGTTCTCTCAGAATGGTTATTTATTGCAATGAAGTAGACTTAATTACTCAAATAGGATATAGATTATATATATATATGTATATATATATATATATATATATATATATATATATATATATATATATATATATATAGGGGGCCCTAATTTTTTCTTTGCGGGGGAGCCCCTTTTTTCTTATTCCGCCACTGATAAATCGTGTGATTGAAGCGTGCCACTGCGTTGCGAATCAAAAGTATAGAAAACGCGTGTTTCGTTTTGCGCAAAGATTTTTAGAGCTATAAATAATAGCTGGTTTGTTAAAATGATTATACCTCGATAATTCAGATCTCTACAATAATTTCAGGCATTATGGGGAATTATACTTGCTGTTAATTTATGTAAAGAAAACAACATTTTTTTTTCGAGTTAGACGGATTTTGACCCAGATCATCGATTTAGGAGGGCGCAGAACTAAAAATTCACCCCAGGCGCTGGAACTACCGAGTCGGTTAAGCTCATGGTTTCTAATGGAGTCTGAAACAGAAAGTTTATTATTTTGCTTAAATGAATGATATAACAAACAATTACGTATATTTGGTTTTAGATGGTAAACATGAACCTACTAACTGGATAAGGCGCGAAACGTACACGGAAAACCGTTGGAGTATTATTTACATTGGCTCCAAAAAGAATGATGCTACAGAAAAGAAATTTGCCGTAAAGCGGTTTACGGTGTTGGATGACGATGACGATGAAGATCGGGTGAGTATGGGCGTCATACATATATGACCACACTCTTTTTTGACAATCGACTCTTCCACCAAACCGTCACACATTGACATCAAAAGCCACTTATCAACTCTAGAATGGGGTCACACTTCTTTCAAATGTGCAATTTATTTTTAAATGCCAATTTATTTCTAAAGTACATTCTGAACTTGGTCATTATTGAGTATATTAATCACTTTTGTCTACTTTTAATTACAAATTTGAATTTTTAATTGAAAACATAGCGACTAAAATCAGTTTCTAGCATTGCTTTTAAAAACGAATGTGTATTCATACTAAATGAACCCTTTCCTTCTCACCAAATTCCGACTCCTCACTCTGCTAGGAGTGTAAAGTCTTTTAAGCAAAATACGTATGACTATACATTAACTAAATACATGGCCCTTTGAGGGGGGAAATACAAAAGGCGATAAGTTGGTAGTGTTGTCCTTTTCTCGTAACCGAAACCAAAACCAAAATCACCATCTAAATCTCAACCTAAACCTAAAGCTCCGCCTAATTAAGCAAAAATAGTAATAGTATCGAAGCGGCCCTGTAACGGACAAAGTACAGGAAACGGATTTTTTAAAAAGAAAAGGAAATCTATATATATAATTCTCTTCTGGGATCAGTTAGAAAACAAGCTGCAAGCGCGCCTTTGCAGTCCCCTCTCTTCCTCTCTATCACTATCACTACCACCCCCACCCCACCCCCACATGATCTCGTGAGCGGTGTTCACTCTGTTTACATTTTACAATCACAGAGACGGGTTTGGTGACGGCTATTAGGGGCAGATAATTTAGTTTGAAACTATTTTAAACTTAGAGGAGGTAACTAAGAGGAGGCTGCTTTCGAGTGGGGGGGGGGGGGGGTAGTGTTTTTAAGCAAATATTTTCAATGGCAGCATTGGTACTGTCGAATTCACAAATTATAAATTACTGAAAAGTAGAAAAAAAAACAACTAAATAGCGGCGTATGATAAGCAGCGGGTCGGCTCGTTTAAAATAAATCGCAAATTTAACAGGAAAAAATGAAAATTTAAGTAGTAACGGAGAATTTATGTATACGAAAGTTTTTCCTCAAATTAATTATTTACGGAACTTAAACTTTAATCGAAACCAAATTTTTGTTCTTCTCCGAATTTTAACCGGAACTAGAATACTTTTCAAAAATAAATTTCTAATCAGAACCAGAACTTAACCGAAAGTAAACCATAAACTTCAAACCTATAAAGGAATCGGAAATTCAACATGAATCAAACCCTTCATCAGAACTGGACATTTTTCCAGAACTAAAAAATTTCCGAAACCATACCTTTGATTGAAAAAAAGCTAATCACAAACAAATATTTATGGGAACGGGTAAGTTAACTGGAAAGGAAATTTGATTGGTAATCTGTTGATATGCAGAGCCGACATTTTAACGACCAATCTTATTAATAATATGGAGTATGGAACTTGAATTTTACAAGTAACAATATATAACTGTAAAATCTATAATAATTACTTGGAGGATAAACTCATCTTTCATACTTTGTTTATATAATTTATGATTAGGTACGACACTGCTCCGACAAGTGATGATTTTATGGATAGTTTTATATTGTTACTGTTTAAACAGTATTTGGCCTACATTAATAATATGCCAAATATTTAACATATTATGTCTTTTCTGTTTTCGAATAGTATAAACGTGTCATTAATATTACGACATGCCTGTCCCTGGAGAATCGGATACAGTGTTTCGGATTTTACTTCCATAACAAAGAAATGTCTGTATTTTCTAATTTCATGGAAATGGTAAGAAAGTAACAAAACATATAATATATTTTTGAAAAAAACTACACAACTAAATTTTAAAAAAGAAATTATTTTGCTTCTAATATACTAAGTTACCCAACATATAACTTAGTGAAAAAAATAAGAAATCGTACACTAAAATTAAAATATACGTTGATTTTTCTATCTACCGGACGAGAAGCAATTTACACGTCAGCTAGTGTCAGTTAATGTTCAAATATATATTTGTTTTAAGTCAATGAGATAGCTGTATGGACACGTTTTTAAGAGATTTTTCAAATCAAATTTTAAGTAAAAAAAAATAATACTGTAAAGACAAATAAACAGCGTTTGTAAATTTAACTTGAATTTAATTTAGGTTTTGTTTTATTAACTTATTATAGATAAAAATTGTATCAACTTAAATAAATTGATATTATACATGTAAACACACACACAAACATATATATATATATATATATATATATATATATATATATATATATATATATGTTTTTGTGTATGTAAATTTAAATGATAAACTTTTTTTTAATATAGGGATCACTGAGGGATTATGTTTTCAGTAAACCAAATCGACGTCTTTCAGAAAATAAAACGTCATTGTTTACCTACCAGATTTTGGAAGGCGTTTCGTATTTACATGAAAATGGTTTAGTTCACAAACGTCTAACAGGTTTCTGTAAACATTTTTCTTTTAACTTCTATCACCATATTTAATACCCTCTGTCTCTTGTAATCTGCAACCGTCTCGTATTTGCTACACCTGACTATAATTCCATGAAATATGTTTTTACAATTGTTTATTTCTTTTACATGACACAAAATATATTATTCATCAGACCGCATACGTATCTTACATCTCGTCATTCTTTTGGGAAAAAATCGTTAAAATGGTCAAAGCAGACCAGAGGCAGAAGTTACCCTTGAGAGCACGGCTCCATTGCAAAAAAAAGTCCGGACAAATGAAATTTAAAAAAAAAAATAACCAAAAACTAAAGAAAGTACTTACATATTTCAAATAAACCTGGAGTGATCTCAAACAAACTTCTTCGAATAAAAATATAAAAAAAAAAATTGCGGGAGATGGCAATTCGGGATATAGCCATGATTTTAAATAAAATTGTAATAACTTAAACTTTATAAAATAGAAAAGAACTTCGAAAAAAAATGAATTGCGCACCAAGTGAACAGCCAACAATGGGTGTATAATAGTACGGAATAGTGGTACTTTATAAATTCATAATCCTTTTTGGACCATGACCATGACCATGACCATGACAATGACCATGACCATGACCATGACCATGACCATGACCATGACCATGACCATGACCATGACCATGACCATGACCATGACCATGACCATGACCATGACCATGACCATGACCATGACCATGACCATGACCATGACCATGACCATGACCATGACCATGACCATGACCATGACCATGACCATGACCATGACCATGACCATGACCATGACCATGACCATGACCATGACCATGACCATGACCATGACCATGACCATGACCATGACCATGACCATGACCATGACCATGACCTTGACCTTGACCTTGACCACGACCACGACCACGACCACGACCACGACAACGACCACAACCGTTACCGTGACCGTGACCGTGACCGTGACCGTGACCGTGACTTTGATTTTTATTTTGATTTGGACCTTGACCTTGACCACGACCACGAGCACGACCATCACCATCACTATAACAACGACAACGACCACGACCACGAACACGAACACGAACACGAACACGAACACGAACACGAACACGAACACGAACTAGAGCATCAACAACATCAACATAAACGTCAACATGAAAATGAAAATGAAACATGAACATGAACATGAACATGAACATGAACATGAACATAAACATGAACATGAACATGAACATGAACATGAACATGAACATGAACATGAACATGAACATGAACATGAACATGAACATGAACATGAACATGAACATGAACATGAACATGAACATGAACATGAACATGAACATGAACATGAACATGAACATGAACATGAACATGAACATGAACATGAACATGAACATGAACATGAACATGAACATGAACATGAACATGAACATGAACATGAACATGAACATGAACATGAACATGAACATGAACATGAACATGAACATGAACATGAACATGAACATGAACATGAACATGAACATGAACATGAACATGAACATGAACATGAACATGAACATGAACATGAACATGAACATGAACATGAACATGAACATGAACATGAACATGAACATGAACATGAACATGAACATGAACATGAACATGAACATGAACATGAACATGAACATGAACATGAACATGAACATGAACATGCTTATCTGTATTAATTATCTCTTATACGTTTTAGAAAATAACATTTTACTGGCGGACAAGAGTAATATACGCATTGCAGACATAGCGACATTTGAAATTATAAATAATCGCAGCGGTCCAGATCATGATGCAAATGAATGGCTCGCTCCAGAAATGCTGCAAGCAGAAAAATACGATGAAAAGAAAGCTGACATTTGGTAGGCTTGAATTAAGATTTAAAAAATAAAAATATAGCCTATATTTTAAACAACGCTCCTTGATTATTTGCTGCTAAGGAAAAAAATATTTTATTTTTAAATTTTAAAAAAAAGGGAATCTGCAATATTTAAAAGATTTTTATAATTATGTCTTACAGTATAGCGATTATATACGGCTGTATTTGTTTTTTTTTGTAGGCGTGTAGGATGTGCTGTTCATTACATGGTTACTGGGGAAAATATAGGAAACGGTAATTTGTTAAGAGCCTTCGAGTGTCTTCAAAAACTAGGATCCAAAGCGCTGACGGACAATCTTCAAAAATCTTCAACGATTCTTCAAGAGTTTGTAAAAGAAGTCTGTAAACGTGAACCAAATGATAGACCAACAGCCATCGAAGCAATGAAGCACAATTTCTTAAAGGGTAAATGACTAAAATCAAATGGCCATATAACCAAATAAACAACCAATTGCCAAAATTAACCAACACATTGAATAAAACAACTAACCAACCGACTAAAAAAACAAAAACAACGACGGATCACTTATCTAAGAATTTGTTTTCCAACTCAATTAGATATTGACATATCTACCATACAAGGATGTTTTTTGTATATTTTTTTCCTTCAATATTTTAATTTTATGCAGCCTGAGCTGCATAGCTGTTTAAATAAGTATCGTCTATTGATATATTTACTTGATTACGTGCATATCTCAGACAAAATATCTCAATAATTATTCATCAATAATTTATCTAAGGACAAATTATGTTATGAAAAACTCTAAAAAATATCTCAAGAACAAATTATTTTATAATAAAATAGTTTAAGGTTTCTCAACACAAAAAGGTAAGTAAAAAAATATAAGAGATGTTTTGAATATTTAACAATTGTTTGCCCAAGCAATATATTGATTTTGCGATGTTTAAGTCTGATATATATTGCCTTAATTAAACATTTAGTTGTTTTGTCTTTTAGCTTTTTTGTCTGTTCCCGCATTTAATGTATTAAGTAATACAATTTTAATCGATCTTAGAACAAAACTTTTTAAATCATAGATCGAAATCAAGATAAAAACAACACACTTGTTGGATTGATAAATAAAGACACGACAAGTCGGCCAAGTTTAACGGGTCCTTTTTATGGAGGTATTCTAGTTAAAATAACGTGAAATATAGGCCTATATTTTTTGTTATACCTGTTTACGGAAAATAATTTATACGATAGTTATTGGTTAAAACGCAGTGTTCTTTACTAGATGAACGGTATTAGTGACAAAGCAAAAAATAACTAAATACCTAAAAATTCGTCAATTTAATTAACATAGAAAATGACATATTCTACCAATTACTATTATAAAAATTATATACATTTTTAGTCAACATAGCATTTTACTATTTTTAATATTGCCTTATTTCTTTATTTTTATTCTAATTCTTTAAATAAAATTTAGTCCATTTAATTCATTTAACATATATTTTCAACAAAAGTCAGTATCATTAAGTTCTCCATATATCGCTGAGAATACTTATCTGATAGCCTCGGGAAATATTTTACGGACTTGGGCTTTTAAATATTAGGATATACAAGAGAGTTAAGGAAACTCATTTCCACATTATTTATAGACCAAATGTTAATTCCATAATAATTGAATTATTATTAAATGTATATATTAAAATTATATATATATATATAAAATATATATGTAACATGTGAGTAGTATATCAGGTCCCCTTTGGTTAGCATTTTTGGCGGAGGAGGAGGCGCAGGTTGAGGCGGAAGCGAAGACGCAAAGGATATTTTGTAAAATACTCCGCCACCTGGCGGTGACGAAGAGTGAGGCGCAGGTGAAGCGGAGGCAGAGGTTCAATGACATATAGTAAAATACTCCGCCACCTCGCGGAGGCGACGGCCTAAATGAAGTAGGTCACCTACTGACCTACTGACCCAAGGACCTCTTGGGAGGTCGAGGGGTTGACCTAGTGACATAATGACCATCGGGTTAGTGACCAAGTTACGTAATGACCACGGGGAGAGGATTTAATTAGTTTGTTTATTTGTTTGTTTTTAATTATTTTTTCAATAATAAAAATAAGGTAGTACTTTTTTAAATTTTTAATAACATTTTGTTTTAATAAGTTTGTTTTTAATTAGTTTGTTTTTCATTAGTTGTTTATTTTTTTTAAAAGACTGAACTGATAATTGTTATTCTTTTTTTTTAATTTTAATTTAATTTTTTTTAAATTCTTTTTTTTTAATTTTCTATTTTCTATTTAAATTTTAAATTTCTATTTTTAAATTTTCAGTTTTTATTTTTAATTTGATTTGTTTGTTTTTAATTTGTTTGTTTTTTTGTGTTAGTTTTTAATTAGTTATATTTTTGTAACAATAACATCATACTATGTATGCAAAGGGTAAGTAGATTAGTTTGTTTATTTGTTTGTTTTTAATTATTTTTTCAATAATAAAAATAAGGTAGTACTTTTTTAAATTTTTAATAACATTTTGTTTTAATAAGTTTGTTTTTAATTAGTTTGTTTTTCATTAGTTGTTTATTTTTTTTTAAAGACTGAACTGATAATTGTTATTCTTTTTTTTTAATTTTAATTTAATTTTTTTTAAATTCTTTTTTTTTAATTTTCTATTTTCTATTTAAATTTTAAATTTCTATTTTTAAATTTTCAGTTTTTATTTTTAATTTGATTTGTTTGTTTTTAATTTGTTGGTTTTTTTGTGTTAGTTTTTAATTAGTTATATTTTTGTAACAATAACATCATACTATGTATGCAAAGGGTAAGTAGATTAGTTTGTTTATTTGTTTGTTTTTAATTATTTTTTCAATAATAAAAATAAGGTAGTACTTTTTAAAATTTTTAATAACATTTTGTTTTAATAAGTTTGTTTTTAATTAGTTTGTTTTTCATTAGTTGTTTATTTTTTTTAAAAGACTGAACTGATAATTGTTATTCTTTTTTTTTAATTTTAATTTAATTTTTTTTAAATTCTTTTTTTTAATTTTCTATTTTCTATTTAAATTTTAAATTTCTATTTTTAAATTTTCAGTTTTTATTTTTAATTTGATTTGTTTGTTTTTAATTTGTTTGTTTTTTTGTGTTAGTTTTTAATTAGTTATATTTTTGTAACAATAACATCATACTATGTATGCAAAGGGTAAGTAGATTAGCTTAGCGTTGGGGCAAAGATTTTTTTACAGTATCTATATTTAGAAGGATATCCCGGCGTTTCACCAAATGTTACCTAAATCAATACTTGTTGTAATTAACAGACGCCGCGATAGTGGTTTTTATGGGCTGGCATCTATTAAATCTATAATTAGCACGCCGGCTGTTACAAAAATCAGTACAGACAATTAATTGACCGTAAGCACGGTCGTGCGAAGGTTTACTGAGCGGTTTTTTAAGTGGTCAGTTATTGTCATTAAATCTATAATTAGCGTACAAGCTGTTACCATCATGACAGGCAATCAGTGGGTGGTGATTAATTACCTCACACTTGCTTTGTCTTCCCCAATGATCTGACATCCGGACCGTAATTTATCTTCCAGGAGCTCTTTATCGTCCGCGAAGCTGCGGCAAAATTAATTGCTTTTCCGCGAAGCTGATACCCATTAATTACTTTTTATCTGAATACCATCTGTGCAGCATTATAGCGTCTGACTGTACAGCTGCTACACTTAACGATTGTCTAGGCCGTCCAAAAGTATAAATTGACGCGAGAATTTTGTCCAAAACCAAACCGGCTTAGGACTCCAGACCAAGCAACCAGCCACCTAAACAAACAGGGCCGCACACTTTGTGAGTTTTTACTGAACTTTACGAATTAGCATTAAAAGGTAAGGTTAATATTATTTATTTTTATTTTAAGGGAGCTAACCGCGCTAAATAAGATTCTGATTTTACCCTTTAAATAAATCTTATTTATTTTTTAAAATAAATTATTCAAATGTATTTATTTTAATTTTGTATTGTACAGCCTATTTAAGCACTAGACCACTACTGAAAAAATACTTTTAAAAAACTTTATGAGAAGAAAACGCCGGGGTTGTTTAAGTTGGAGTATGAAGTGGATGGGATGATTTCTTTATGTAGCAAAACTTACCACTGTTTCGGAGACTATAGTAAAACTTCAACCAAAGGCTTATCCAAAAACCACAACACACTATGCAAAGAGTCATTTATGCAGGTCCTCACAACAAAAGAACCGGGTGGTGGAACAAATGCATGTTTTAGGGCATTCAACACTGGGATATATACTTACGCCCAACACAGAAAGGCACTTTCTTACTTTTATATTAAAAGGCAAGAACACTCAGACAATGTGACAACATCTCCCCTATACATATAAGGCTTTGACAGTTATAAATTTAACTATTTTTTTAAAAGAGACTTTATACTAATGTAAATATGTAAATAAGACATAGCCATGACTGTATGCTGATGGGGTTGTTTTTAGTCAATAAAATTTTTTACATACATTTAAATGGTCTTTTGTGATTTGTTGGTGTTTGTCATTGTTTTGTTAATTGTGCCTGAAGGTTAGGTAACTCGGTAGCCTATATAAGATGTATTACTAGAAATCAAAATCAACCATTTAAAACTATGGATCCGAGATGGAAACATCCCTTTACCGCCCTGATCTCGGGGCCAACCGGGAGTGGTAAAACAGTATTTGTTAAAACCTTTTTATCCCAGGTGTCAGAGATGATGGATCCTGCACCTGAGGAAATGTATTACTGTTATGGGGAGTGGCAGCCCTTGTATGAAGAACGTTCAATTTGTGGAAGGTTTTCCTGACATAGAAAATTGATCAATGGGGGATTGAAAATGTCGTCGTCTAGTCGTCATAGATGATTTGATGACGGAAACAGATGATCGAATTACAAAATTGTTTACGAAAGGTAGTCACCATCGTAATATTAGTGTCATGTATATTGTACAAAAGCTATTCGGAAAAAGTTACGAACAAAGAACCATCAGTCTCAATTCACACTACATCGTGTTGTTCAAGAACCCTAGGGACGGGTCACAGATTACAAATTTGGCAAAACAGATGTACGCAGGGCGCGTTTTGGGGCAAAACCCCCCGCCGTGAAAGAAGTTGTCAAAAATGCTTCGCCACAACTCGTAAAAACGTTCCCCTCACACTGGCTCAGAAGAGACGTTTGAGTCGTCACAAAGTGAACTTGAGACAACTTAAGAAAAAGCGATTGTCTGTCAAAAGACGAAAGCAGATTTTGCAGACCGGAGGTTTCATATGTGCTTTACTCGGGCCAGTCATTGGCGTACTTAAAGGTATCTTGGGATTTTAAGGATGGCCAGGAAAATGATTTTAATGAATCCTCATATATTAGAGTCTATGTGGCGGTACTTTACAAAAACAAATCGTCTTCGTTACATCGATGTGGTAGACGATTTGATAAACAGTTATAACCTTTCGTACCATAGGAGTATTCGCATGGCCCCCCGTGATTGTTAATTTGACTAATCGAGAAAGGGTGTAAAATACTTTATAAGCACCCGGGGACATTACCTATCGAAAAGGGGATCGTATACGAATCGGGCAAAGCAGACACACGTTTAACCCCTTAATGCCTGAATTATGTTCCAAGCGTGTAAAAAATTATTTATTTTCTCTCATCATACTGACGCTGAATTTGAGGTATTAAAGTTGTTTTTTAAATTGTGAACTTATTTTTTATGCTGATTACATCAGACTCTTATGGACCAAACAGTAATTTAACTTTTTTTTTAGTGCGGGTCACTTTACTATTTTTACTGTGATGCACCTGCTCACTAACTAACTCTTTTGAATGAGCATTTTGAAGCCATACTGTCGTGGTTCTACTGAACTACAGAAACACACTACATATGCAAGGACTTCCTTCAATGTGTAGAGCCTTAGTTGTCCCTGGTTACGTCATTTTCTTGAACTCTTATTCAAGGTCAACCAATAAAGACGCATACTTCTCATTTGACCTATATTATTTATACACACAAAGCACGTAAACAAACACTGTCCTAAATGACAGTAATCAGGCATTGTTTATTCGTCCATGCTCAGTGCAGCTGCTGTGGGTACTTAGTGTCACTGCTGTGGGTATTCAGTGCCACCGGTGTGGGTACCCACTGCTATTGTTGATAGTACCCTATGTTTCCGATTCGGTACTTCGTGCTACGGCTATTGTGCTCGACTGAATCTACTATTGATTACCAATGATAGTGCTGTAGCTACATTTTGCCACTGGTATGGGTATTTAGTGCTGAAACAGTGGGTCTGATTGTTGAAGCCATGTGTACTGAGTGCTCAAGCTGTGGGTACTCAGTGTTACTGCAGTCGGTTCTTGGTGTCACTGCTGTGGGTACTCAGCCTTTGGGTACTTAGTATCACTGCTGAGTGCTTAGTGCTCAAATTGTGGTTGCTCAGTGTCACTGATGTTGGTACTCAGTGTTGAAGATGTGGGTGCTCAATAACACTGCTGTCGGTACTAAATGCCAGTATAATGCCACTAATGTGGGTATTCAATAGCACTGCAAATTGTATGTTGTCAGTATTCAACCTTACAGTATTTATTACGAGGTGTAGGTCTATGCTCAGTGTTATTATTGTCAAGGACACTGTGAAGACCTTTATTTGGTGGTATCCAGGATAGTGGTTCATCACCTCATTTCCTGTTGTCTATTTATTTTTTATGTTCTCCTCATATTTTACAATATTTTACAATACTATTTCAAAGCTAAATTCGTTATATTGTACCAGCAACATGATCACATTATTCCAGCATCGCTCTCTCTCCATATCCCAATGTCAATGAAACAGGTGAACTCTACTTTACCTACCACATGGACCGTTCTATGGCGTTCTATAGTGCACTTTTATATATTATACCTGCTTGGCACACAAGTTCCATTTTATGTCTAATTGTCGGATGTCGCGAAAAAAGTGAAAAATAAAGCTATTAGTATTTTTTATAGCAAAAACGGATCACCTATTTTTTAATAATAATCAATGTATGTAGGCTGAATTCACAAAGTCAAAAAATTACGATGCGCGTGAGTCAAGAGAGTGTGACGTCATACATTTATATTTGACAACGTGACAGTTGGTACCGATACAACCATCTGGATGAATCCAATACACAACGACCGGCAGCAGAAGGATAAATGTACATATGCGCAAATGCTATGCGCTAAATCGATATGTCGCGAAAACGCGACTGTCGTCGTTAAGGGGTTAAAAAGAGTTATACGCCTTCGTGGACGGTAGAACTGTTTACGGTGAGCCGAGTTAACGTACGTCTTGAAAGAGCATTCGAGTGAAAAATTGAAAGGATCGTTTTACAAAGAGGAGCTTCCGAAAGTTGGAGAAGAAAAAGTGTACCGCATCGAACAAATTTTACAAGAAAGAAAGGGTGCCGGTGGTAAAGAATATTTAGTCAAGTGGCTAGGTCAGGGGTCGGCAACCTTTTGAGACGGAAGAGCAAAAAGTTACAATTTACAAAATTTCCATTTTTAAAGAGCCACCAACATTTTTATTTCAATATTATGATCTATATTTAAGATATATATATATATATATATATATATATATATATATATATATATATATATATATATATATATATATATATATCAATGTATGTGTGCGTGTGTCTGTTTTTCTTTTATACATTACTACACCTTTCATCCGATCGCCATGGGACTTTCGTAAGTTTTTGAGAATACTCCTGGTAAGGTTTCTTCGAAAAAAGTTTTTTAAATTCGCAGGAGTGGTTCCCCGGCAGCGCGCGATTCGATTCTCTCTGCATACGGTATATAAACATAAAAGTCAATTGCTGTTTGTCACCGTTTATCCGATCGTCATGAAACCTTAATGAGTTGATTAAAACTCTCCAGGGGAGGTTTGTACACAAAAATTATTTTAAATTTCTTATTGGCGGCGCCCGGGTAGTGCATTTTTGTCAATGCACCTTTTGGCGCCCAGAGTTCCAGAGCTGCTATGTTAGTGCTTGGTATACGTTAATCGTGCGTTCTGCATAGCGGTTAAGGGGTACTACTATATTCAGGAGCAAAACTGCAACAGGCGCAATCACCGACCCAAAGCGCCAGGGCTCCCATGCGAGCACTATGGCGCATACGTTCATTTTTTTAAAATATAGGCTATACATTTTAGACACGATGGGCAACAATACGTTCATTTTAAATCGCGCCATAGGCTATGGATACAAATGGTTGCTATAGTGACTCACTAAATCGAATCATGCGCGTCCTCCGGCGTTTAAGCAGGGTGTGATTTGGCGCCCATGGCTATCCCGCGAGCACTAAGCGCCTACCTTTTTTTTTTGAGTTGCACCCTACAATACGACATTCGATGACTAAACCGAGCCGTACGCGGCGTTCCTGCGGTAGTGGAATCGGGTTCACGAGAGCGCAAGTTTCCGTACTCGACAATTAGACGGTGACTGATTAACGGAGATATTACAGTGAATGATTAACTTACACTCAAGGCTTCCATACAGAAAGCCATGGCGGTGGGCGGTAGTGTAGGAAACTTGTGCCCCAATAAATATAATCCAAACACATGCATTGTTTACATTTAAATTACTCAGTTTTAGAAAACAAGGAAGTAGGCCTACATTGAAATAAAGAGTAACTACATATTCTTTATAGAATAGCGAGTGTTTACTATTTATATTTATTATTATATCGTTCATTACCGAGTGTTACAGACTAATATTTTTATGAGTTTTAAAAATAAAATAACATAATTATTAATAAATATGCATCGAGCTGAAGAGCCGCATCTTGACATCAAAAAAGCCACATGCGGCTCGCGAGCCGCATCTTGCCGACCCCTGGGTTAGGATATAACCCTTAATTCAACAGTTGGATTTCAGCTAGAGACAATTCGAAATATATAGACTAAGGATTGAGGAAACAGTTAAAGACGGGATGTAATGCTTTACTCAGAGAAGGAGTTAGTACCGGGTTGCATGTTGCAAACGACGCATTAGCGGGAAAAAAACGTTGGAGAATCGTTCAAAGAACACGCCACGGAAGCTGAACATCGTTGGTGCAAGGCGCTTTTGAACACCTGGGACAAAACTAATCAGGAAGCGGGTTGAGAAGAAATCGTGCGCTGTCGATGCCACCAGGTGAACCCTTCGAACAACGGATAAAACTAGCCCACAGTCCAAGTAACAAACATTCGAAGGCGTGTGCTAAGACTAAGAAGAAGCATCACAAGTATTCAGAAATATTAGCTTAACCATGGCTCTTATTCATCCGATTTCATGTAAGTTTTTACATTCTGGATTGGATTCATTTAGTACACCCCGACACAAACTGCCGTCGAGGAGGGTCAATTTGTTGAAATGCATCCCTTGGCATCCTTGGCACATAGTGCACCTATATAATTTACAATTTTTTGCAACAGTGAAGGCTATTTCAATTTGTTTAATACCTATTTACACGTGCGCGCTAAAGTGACCTTAGCGAATGGTGATTCAATACCAGCGGACGCTGATGTCGCACCAGTCACTTATTTCTTGCACAGTTTATTTTCACAAGTGGATATTTCTCTAAACGATACGCTAATTACTGCTAGTGAGAACACCTATTCGTATCGCGCCTATCTGGAGGCTACGTTAAATTACGGAGAAGAGACCAAGAATGGGTCTCTATCGGCCGCTCTTTTTGCGAGGGACTCACCCTATTTTTTTCGAGGAGTTCAAAGATGACGATAATAACGGATATAGGATTCAACGCACCACCGCACTAAACGTCATGAGATCGATATGATGCGACGTATACACTCTGACATTGTCGCCCAAGATCGGTATATGCTGAATGGTGTTGATATTAAAATTAAACACCCGCAAAAGACAGTTTCACTCTCTTCAAAGCAGACCCAACCAAGGGTTATATAAGGGTTAGAACGTACGCTACATTGGTTGTTAGAAAGGCCAGACTTAGCCTGGCCATTTCTATCGCACATGAACAGGCATTAACGAAAACAAATGCGAAATACCCTTTTAAACGAGATGTTGTAAAGACCTTTGCTATACCGAAAGGTATGTTAAGTCACAACCAAGACAATTCGTATATGAGTCAATTACCAACTCGTTTAGTGGTCGGTCTAGTCGCTTCTACAGCCTTTAATGGTAGTTACAAGAATAACCCGTTCAATTTTCAACATTTTCACTTGACGTATTTAAATGTAAGCGTTGATGGACGCTCGTTATCCGGAAAACCACTGGTTATGGCCTTTGATAAGAACCAAGCCATTAGAGCGTTTTTCAATAGTTACCTCTCTTTCGGTATGGTTGGAAAAGATGCTAGGAATGGGATAGATTATAAAAACTTTAAGAACGGATATACCTTGTTTGCTTTTGATTTAAGCCCAAGTCTTTTGGATGGTGAACAATTTGAATTGGCTAAATATGGACCTGTTTCTATTGAACTTAAATTTTTCACAAAATACAGCTGAACCGATTCAAGTTATTGTGTACGCTGAATTTTGAAAACGAGGCAAGTGTTGACAGATTACACCACCTAAATCATCATATAGTAGAAAATGAACACAAGAGAACACAAGAGAACTACAAAGTATACTGGCCGCAGATTTATTTGCACAACGCACAACTCTCTTTGCTGTTTTAACCTGTGATCAATTACCCACACGTCTCGATAGAACAACCGGCGTTCACTGTAAATTTGGATTCGTCCGCTGGAACTAATTATAAACGATTATTTCAAGATGTCTAGTGAAGATTGGATACTTGTGGCCATTGTAACAATAAATCGACGGAAATACGAACGACGAATCACTCCGGTTTTAAATCGGCGATTGTCAGTCAATTCATGTACAAAAACACCTTATATCTTAGAGATCTTATGGATGGTACTGATCTTAATTTTTCTACTAATTCTGGTGTTACTATGACTCGCTTATGTTTTAAAAGATTGTTAAGTTTACAGAATGATATTTAAAAAGCCCTTGATGACCTGAAAAAAAACGTTAATAAATGAAATATAAAAAAATGTTGTGTTGTGTGTGTGTATGTGTATGTGTGAATGTGAATGTGTGTACGTGTGTTTCAAAAAGGTGTAGAATGTCATCACCAGAAAACCTTAAAACATAATGATGACAACGGCCTAGATCAATCGTTAAGTGTAGCAGCTGTACAGTCAGACGCTATAATGCTGCACAGATGGTGTTCAGATAAAAAGTAATTAATTGGTATCAGCTTCGCGGAAAAGCAATTAATTTCGCCGCAGCTTCGGGGAAGACAAAGAACCCCTGGGGCGATAAATTACGGTCCAGGGGTCAGATCATTGGGGAAGTAAACGTTCGCACGACCGTGCTTACGGTCCATTTTGTCTGTATTTATTTTTGTAACAGCCGGCGTGCTAATTATAGATTTAATGGATGCCAGCCCATAAAAAATCACTATTGCGGCGCGCTTGCAGTCTGTTAATTACAACAAGTATTGTTTTGGTAACATTTTGTGAAACGCCGGGATCTACATCTAAATATAGTAACTGTAAACAATCTTTGCCCCAACGCTAAGCGAATCTACTTACCCTTTGCATTAGTAGTATGATGTTATTGTTACGAAAATGGAACGAAAAAACTAAATAAAAACTAACAAATAAACAAACTAATTGAAAAGAAAGAAACAAATAAACAAACAAATAAAAACAAACAAATTAGATTTCAATTAAAAATTAAAAATTTAATTTTTTAAATTTTTAAATTTAAAAAAATAAATAAAAATAAATAAAAATTATAATTTAAAAATTAAAAAAAAAATTAAAATTAAAAACAAAATATTAAAAAAATTAAAATTAAAATAAAAAAATAAAAAATAACAATTATGAGATCAGTCTTTTTAAAAATTAAACAACTAATTAAAAACAAAGTAATTAAAAACAAACTTATTAAAAATAAAATAAAATTATGATGACATGATAAAAAAATGCTGTTGTATTGTTATTAAAAATTTAAAATAGTTCTATCTTATGTTTAAAATTAAAGAAACTGATTAAAAACAAACAAATAAACAAACTAATTAAAACCCCTTCCCCTGTGGTCATTACGTAACAAGGTCACTAACCCTATGGTCATTATGTCACTAGTTCACCCCCTCCCCCTCCCCAGAGGTCAGTAGGTCAGTAGGTGACCTACTCCACGTGCGCCACGTGCGGAGTATTTTAAGTGCGGAGTATTTTAAAATATGTCATTGTACCTCCACCTCCGCCTCTATCTGCGCCTCCCCCAGCTCCACCGCCAGATGGCGGAGTTTTTCACTCTATATCCTTTGTGCCTCCGCCTCCGCCTAACCCTGCGCCTCCGCCTCCGCCAAAATGCTAACCAAAGAGAATCTGATATACTACTCATGTGTGTGTTGCTAGTTGGTTAGAATAGATTACGTTTTACTTGAGCTTTTACCGACCGACATAGGTATAACAATAATATGCTACAAAAATTCAGAATTTAGTTTAAGAATAAAAATTTAATCAGAAAATGTATATTTCTATTGAGTTAAGTTGGCGTCTATTACATATTATATTCCATTATTTCCATGTAGATGGTAAACAGGATCCAACAAATTGGATAAGATGCTGTGTTATAGAGAAGAATCGCAAAAATAAGATCTACACTGCAAAAAAAAAGAATGATGCAGAAAACAAATTATTTGCTGTAAAACAAACAACTATTCCCGACGACGTAACAGAAAAAACTAAGGTTACAAGTTTCTAAAGATAATTAATTGTATTCAGCTAGGTTTTCACTGCTATATTACCCACCTGTATCGATTTACCACTGCACGTTCAACCCATGCATCTTTTATAAAACAAAAAAAAAACT